>NC_091823.1:52453358-52713358 GCF_038994185.2 Dermacentor albipictus | reverse complement strand
TAATCACATCTTTGATTCAGGCCGTTTTATGCCGTTTTATCTTAGATAAAACGGCATTTGTAAGGTCTTTAGCACAACTTCGAGTTAAATGGCAATAATAAGTGAACGGTTTTGAACTAAAACTAACAGAAGTCGACTGTGCCGACTACTATAGTCACTTCCGTGGAGAAAATCACTTGGTTGTTTTCTGGTTTGTTAACAGACTAGTTTGTTGCAACGAGCTGCAAAATATGCATGCCTGACGAGCACGCAACACGAAAAAGAAAGAAAATATTTACTCCGTTTTATTTTCCTTCGCCTGCATGTCATGAACGTTACAATTGCTTGCTGTTTGCTTGAATAACATTTTATACTGTCGTACAGACTATTCCATATGCATAATGTGCCTGCAAAAATAAACATTGGATAGCTGTGCTCCGAACTTAAGATAACGATAAAGAATTACGCTGTACATTCGCGGTGTCTCGCGTGCAAGATGTCCTCTTCTTAATTTATTCATCTACGCCACCATACAGATAGAAACAGAAGTTTTTCGGCTTCAACTACTGCATTTCGAAACCACAGCTCCAAGGTTACTTTATTACCTAGCGCTCAAATTACCAAGTGGCACTTTCCGCCGTACTAAATGAGCGCGGCATAATATGCGCCGTCGTCGTTTGAAGCACCTCTACATTGGTATATAAGCTGCAACGAGAAGTCTATATATAAAAGTGCATTGCCGCTCAACGATAAGCGTTTTAGCAATGATGCGCTTAAATCGATCAGAAATTTAGCAGAAATGTTAACACATTCGCTACAACATGTGCATTGATATCAAGTTAAAGAACAAGAAAGTGAAATTATGTAGTAGTGTTGCTGTGTGTGTATCAATGGTTCTGCTTGTTCTTCTATGCTCCAACTATGCGCATTAAGTGTACAGGACTATAAGTGTAACTATAACACCTGTTCATGAGACAAGAATTGGTCGGCGCCCACAACTGCATGCCAACGTCTCCTTCTATGTTGGCAATTTAAAGAGAGAAAAATGTTATGAAAACGCTAGAATACGAGTATACGTATGTTGGGCCATGCGATTGTTTCTTCTACGTGTAATTTCTGTTTCTCCTTGCGACAATCAAATATTTTTTGGCAAGCCGGCAACGAATGTTATCATTGTTTGCAATGTAGCTTGAAGAAAAAGCCATCAATCAGTCACTCACCGATGTACATCCAGCAGAGCAGTAACCCGTAAAGAATGGCACATTCCCACGAGAAGCGGCGTTCAAACGCCCCAGTCATTCGCGCCATGATGGTCGCCCACGCTGAAGACGACGGCAAAATGATATTTGCGTAGGAACGCACCAGAAACTCAACACACGACGACCGAACTAAGAAGCAGTGTCAGCGATGCCCGGGGGAATGGCACCGGTGCTGAGGGCGTCCAGCGCGCACTCGTGGAACGTGGTCACGTCGAACGGCAGGGCGCGCGCGGCATACCTACGTCGCATGCCTCGGCGCTGATCCAGAAACACGCGCACTCGAGTCCATTAATCCGAGGAGGACACAACGCCGAAGCTGGCGGCGAGACCGCTGAGCAGGTGATACGCGCCGACGAGAGAGACCGGTTGTGCGCGCGTCGCAAGTCGCAGAAACCGCTATCACCACCACCGCGTCGAGCGCATCACTGTGCTAGTCGCGCAGGCTTGGGTGAAGCCGCCACCAGCGAATCACACACACCGCTCAGAGCGAGGCACACGGAGAGACACCGGAACTTCCTCCGGCGGCACAGTGAAGAACGAGGAAAAAACAACGAAAAAGACACGATCTCTCTCTCTCTCTCCTCAACGTCACCGGGACTTCGCAAGGAGGACTAGATCCGAGAGAGGAGGACAGTTGTCGCATCCCCTCAGCCCAACGCCAGCCGTCTCGTCGATGCCCTCAGTTATTTAGTCATGTTGTTTTCTTTTGCCACCACCCGTACCATATTTTTTTTCTTGGCTCCTTTCCCAACGGAGCACGCACGTCAGCATAGGCGGTTTGTCCTTCGTGTCGGGCCTGCCCCGCGAATTCAACAACGTGAAAACACTCTTTCCTTTTCCCTCTCCGCAAACGCCCTCGGGCGTTGTTTCTCCTTCGACAAGACGGGGGTGCGCGGTTAGCGTTACGCAAACGTTCACTACGGGGCTGCGTCCACTACGGCCCTGCATGCGGAACCCCGTGGGAGAGGGCAGCTGCCCCCCGTGCACGCACACGCACAGACGTATACGTCCTGCCGGCCGCAGCTGAAGCGTAACGGCAACGGTGAATGCCGCCGGCCACCATACCGTAAGGGACCGCAGCCAAATGACCACGTGTGTGAGAACTCGCGGTGAAGGTATAGCGAGCGAGCTTACTGGCACGGTGCAGTGATTTCAACCGGCAGGGAGCACCGACAGCGGCGTCCTGCCGTGCCAATGAGTGACTGTTCCCTGCGGCCAGTGGGGTCGGACCTCGCCATATACCGTTGTCCTCAAGTCAGATACCAGGCCACAGTCGTAACGCATGGCTCAGCGTGGGCGGCACTATGGCATTTCGGAGCACGTCAAGAGTTCTGATAGGAAACTTCGGCAGCTTTTAACGAGGGACGGGGTTGAAACCTGAAGGTCACGCATACAAAGACGCGGGCCGTGTGCTCGATCACCCGGTTTTCCACTGTCGTAAGTTAATTTCTTTATCTCATTTCTGGCACCGAATCATGCTAAGATAACATCGTGTCTAGCGAGGACCATGGGAATTTCGGCGGGGAATTACAGGATGAGCGGAGTTTTTAGAAATCTAACTTATCTCGTACTACACAGCTATCCCCGTTTCTAAGAGAAGGACGAAGAAAAAGAAAAAAAAGATGTATCAGAAAAACCGCTGTTTCTCCACTATTTAGCAGCGTCGTGAGGACATAAAAACCATAGTTCCGATCTTGGAAGTTCATATAAGACACTAACATTGACTAATGTGTGTGTCTGGTCGAGCAAGTAAGGAACAGTCAGTCTAAATGAGGAAATAGTGCTGCAGCCACAGGCCATACGCCGTTCAACTTCGGTTACTTCATTCAGCCGTTCAAATTATTTATTTTATTTACACTTGTACTGACACTTTTCCTTCTTCCTTCATTCTGTACGTCGTTGCTGAACTTATAAGCGACACCGCCACAGCAACTGCTAAATAAATGTATACTTTAAAAGCAATTTTCACATAACATAACCTCAACAAAACAATACTGTGTGATGTCAAGGAACAACTGAGATTATTGCATGGCTCCTTCGTTCCTACAAATGGCACGCAGGCAGGAGGTCTATTAGTGTTGGAAAACAGATTTATTCGGTAGCGCCTTCTCTATAGGCAACAACAGTTTAGCGAACGTGGCCGAACTCGAGAACTGTAGAACGGGACCTTCTTCCATCGTGTGAAAGAGAACAATCTTACGTTCCACGGACAACCTCCGCGGCTTGCCGACGCTCCCTGTGTAGGTCGTTTGGATACAACCAAATTTATCAAGTGACTCTGATACCACTCCTGGCGGCCTGATCCTGGCGACAGTTTACACCGATGCTTGTTGGAAAAGCGATCCCCGGCAGGCCACCTCACCTGTGGTCCCCCCCCCCCACGAATCCTGCCGGGTATCTCATACCCACACGTACCACGAACCCACCAGCGCCCCAATGAGCTACATGCCATGTGGATGGCGGAACTTTAGCTATTCGCAGTGAAGCACGACGCTTTCTCTAGACCCTTTGACACAACGTGGGGACCTCACCATACTCTACGACAGCACTGAAACCATCATGCGGCTACAGGGATGGAGTCCAACCGGTTCACTCTCTGATTTAATCAAGAGGGAATGCAAATCACTTCACGAAAGACATTACCTTCGATTTCGCGTTCACTAGATTTCGGGACATGCGGGCAGCGTCGGGAACGAGACGCCCCTCGTGTTTGCGAGCGTGCGAAACCACACGCCCTGTCCGCTTTCCGACCACCCGGTACCAACCCTAATCGACGTAGACCCAGCGAGCCTCGTAGCACAGTAGAAGCCGACGGTATATGAGGCTTTAATGGGCGTTATCCAACTAAAGAGCACCCCCTCCAGAACGGCCTGCCCAGGGGTGCGCAGGTATTTATCCACAAGGCCCGAATAAGAGCCATCCTAACCGAGGACGTGCTGAACAAGTGGCACTCCTACATGAGGGTGGCTGATGGAAATGATGACGGCTCAGAAAACGGCACTGCCACACACGCCAACCCTCTGAATCCCTCCCTGCCCGTACTGAAACCGCCATCAGTCAAGACATAAAACACGTCCCGTGGTACGGCGAGGGCTTGCGCCCGCTCAGGGAGCAACACGTCAGACTGGTGCAGTTTTACGAGGCGTGGACGACATCCCTTGACCACAGGAGCGATAGGGAAACGCTGCTCTCCCTGTGGAAGTTTGCTTGCGGATATGGCATTAAAAAGAACGAATCTGATATGTCTCACAGCACATCTCAAATAGCCCCGCTCCTCACTTAGGCCGCAGGCCAGTCCTATTATTTCCTAATAAAAATTTTTCATTCATTCTTGTGCACAAATCGAGGATGTGCAGTCCGAGATTCTGAGGTTGTTTTCTAAGTCCCTGCTCCCTAAACCTAGAATACTTCAGCAGCAGTGGCGTAGCCAGAAATTTTGTTCGGGGGGGGGATACGCCACTGGCCCAGTATATATATATATATATATATATATATATATATATATATATATATATATGTAGCTGCACGTTTTTCCCTGCAACCACTTCAGCAAATTTGAGGAGGTCTGTGGCATTTAAAAGAAAAAGTTTAATTCTAGTGACTACTGGCTTCCAATTTTTCATTTAGGAGGTCAATTATTTATTAAAAATTGGCCAAAATTGAAAATTTTCGGCAAACGAAACTATCAAGTTTGAAACTCCGTGACTCAACAATGAAAAATGATATCACAGTTCTGTGAATTGCATCTAATAGTACATCTACAGCGGACAAAATAAATATGTTACACATGAATCTCAAAAAAATTTAGTATTGTGGAAATACGGCTTTTGCAGAACCCTTGTACACAACGTAACCAATTAACGTAAGATACAAATTGACACAGCAAACTTGTCCGCTTTGACTGTTATAATGAATGCCGTTTACAGAACCAGAATATCTGTTCTTCATGCATAGCTATTAGTTTGTAAACGCCGTGCTTCTATTTTTTCGAACTTTCGAATTTTCCAAAATATTTTAAACAAAATTCAGGCCCTAAATCGAAGTTCTGTTTCCAACAGACACTAGGATTTAACTTTCTCTCTCAAATGCAACCAATTTCAATAAAAGCGATTAGCAGGATTATCTCAGAAAAGCGTTTCTGCGTTTTACAAGTATTTGAATAGGCCGCGTCGGATTGGGCCCGAGCTAAAGCTTCCTCTTAAACAATTTATCGAGGGATCAAATACATGAATAATAACTGCATTGTCATTGCCAAAGATGCTGCAAACGAATTCTTGAATGCTACGCTCTGTAAATACAAATAAAATATGTAATGTTTTCATAAAATATTATACTCGTATGTGCCAAAAATTGTGCCCAACATAACTGACGTCAATGCTTCCATGTTTTTTGTCTATTTATTAAGTAAAGAAAATATCACACGAACTTTAGAACAATATCAGTTCGAAACCAGGAAAGCAGTGCATGCCGCTGATATGAAAAATTAAAAGGCAATGAACTGAACAAGTTGAGGACAAATATCTTAATGAAACTTTGTCATTCAAGAACCGTGCTTACATTCTTGTATATATGCAATGGCCAGTGAAAAATCTCAATGACGCTGTCGTTTGTTCCATTGTATTACGCAGGAGTAGCTGTCCCTTGTATCGTGAGTAATTGCACCGAAGTTATAGTCGCGACAGAGAGCACGTATAAAAAGCAGGAGTTCTGCAAGATATATGAGGGCAAGTCAAATGAATGAGCCATCAACGGGGTGCTTTGTTTAAAAGTAGTCTTCATGAGAATTTAGACATTTGTCCTATTGACTAACGAGTAGCGCGATTGCCGTCTTATAAAACTCCTTGGGTTGCTGCTTCAAAAAGTCTGTATCTGGTTCCCTTGAGCTGTTTTTTCGGTTGCCCCAAAATGTAGAAGTCGCAAGGTGACAGGTCTGAGCTGTATGGCGGATGTTGCAGCGTTTCCCACTTGAACTTTGCCAGTTTTGTATTAACCACATAAGCGACGTGGGGACAGGCATTGTCGTGGAGCAAGATGACCCCATTCGTCAATTTTCCACGTTGTTCGTTCTTGATTGCGACACGCTGCCGTTCTGGCGTTTCACATTATCGGAAACAATTGATAGCCTCTCAAGATTTAGCAAATTCTATCAGTAATGGACCCTGTCGATCGAAAAAAAAAGTCAACAACACCTTTCCAGCGGAAATGATGACCTTTACGTTCTTTGGGCGTGGTAAATTCGAATGTTTCCGCTGTAAGCTTTGCCGTCGTGTTTCAGGCTCGTAGTAGTGGCACCAAGGTTCGTCCCCGATCACAGTTGCAAACAAGAAATCGCCATACTCATTGTGATACCCGATCAGATGAGTCAAGGCAGCGCGAAACTTCTTCGTCTTCTCGCGATGGATAAAAATCTTGGGGATCCATTGCGCACCAAAGAGCCGATAGCGGAGAAGCTCATGAATTATGGCGTGAACCGAACCGTGACTGATGTTCAGATGGTCTGCCAGTTCATCGATGCTTATCCTCCGTTCTTGTTTCAGCCGCTCATGAACTTTTGAAATTGTGTGGGGGGTGATTGCACGATGGTTTTGGCCCGGTCTTGGAATGTCTTTGCAACGTCCTTTGAACCGTTTGCTCCAACGATTCACAGTGGTTAATGAAATGCAGTGTTCAACGTACACGGCAGTCATATGGTGATTAATTTCTGTTTTGGAAACACCTTCAGCTGTCAAAAACTTCGCGACACCGAGTTGTTCAACTTTTGAAGTGTCCATTATGTGACGCAACCATATTCAACCCAGTGTATGAGAGCATTAAGGAACATTTATCTTCAAACCTGCGTGTCAATTTGTAAATGAGAAATGCCGTGCTCCTACGCGCATACCTCGCAGATAATGAACCGAACCATTATTGCGCATATTGTATACGTATAAGTCTCCAATGAGTCTATGTATGTAACTGCATAAGTTAACTGTAAATAATGCGTCTAATAACTGTATAACTGTAATAACTGTATAATGCGTATATAATACTGTAATAAAGAAGTAACTGTATATAATGCGTCAAACAAGGCAAATAAACATGTTGCACAATCATAGATTCACAGAATCCTAGATTCCGCCCCCATTCCATCCACTCCCCCCGATGTATTGCGCGCGACGGAAGGCGGCGCGCTTGCTTCTCGCCTTTCTCCTTTGCGCACACAAGACTGAGCCACCATCGTCGGCTCACCCATTCCACCTCCCCTCCTACGCTTTCACTCGCACATACAGCATGCAGCGCGTGGTCACGATGTTATCACCCTTGGACTTTATACGAAACATCAGGGCGATGGCAGGAATGCGCCTGGAGTGTCATATAATTGCTTTCGCAATAATATAATAAACGTATCTGGCAACTGAAGCGTCCCATCGCCCATTGCTTTCCGCAAAAGAAGTATCAAAATCGAACTTTCACCATGCGACAATTCGCTGCGCCGCAAAAAAGTATTTTTTTTCTGTGAGGCGGAGGCACCGAAAGGAAAAAGAAACGCATAGGAAAGTATCTTGGCCAGAATCTAATGCCTACTTCGGGCACCTAATGGGGATACGGAAGGAATACCGAAGAAAACATGAGACGCTTGGTCCACTGAGAACCATACGCATACTGCTCAGTATCCTACAGCGGCGAAAGAAGACTTTCCGTAAAGGTTCCGCTCAAGGAATGCGGTGCAATCCTTCGAGTCCCCACAGTGATGGCGGCGAGCGACCATTGTTTTTTTTTTTCTCGTCTGCTAGCCAGAAAACGTCCAAAACTCTGTCCGGTGAAAATCCACTCGGCCAGAGCAAACCGAACGCGCACCGAAGTGTACCGCACGGTGGTCGGGGCCATACGAGAAAAACGTATGTGCTCTGGTTGGCTCTGGCAGCCGGCGGTTAGGGTAGCGAGAACAAAAAAAAAAATCGAAGAGGCTCAATGTGTCCTCGCGAATAAAAGTCAAAGTAGAAAAAATAAATAAGAACGTATTTACTTTGGCTGGCTTGAGTGTCTTGACATAGATGTTCTGGCGTAGGTTAAAAAAAATGTTTATATTTTTTTATGTGACATGACGGCACAAATGACCCACCCCAACGCTTCGTCTCATTCGATCTCGCTGCCTGTTTGTCAACTCGTCTGCTAGTGTGTTGATTTGGCTTGTCTCGTTGTATGTTCCGATGTAAGACTTTAGAAAAATCAGTAGACATTTGGCGTCAAATGTTTATAACAACATTAAACCCACAAAGTTCCGCAATTGAAAATATAAAGCACAACTTTGGAAATGTCAATGCACCTTTCACATCAAGAGCTTATGAGATTTATACCCATAAAGTTTCGCAATTGATATCCATGCGCTCCATAGATTCCGTGGCCTCAGTGAGATGCCGCGGCGAGCCCGCTCACCATCAAAGCGCCCTTGAAACTTTGTGCTCGGATGGGACTGCTTGGCGTTATGTGACTCCCGGTGTATGGGCGTTGCCACGAAATCCAGCCCGAGTTTGCAATCTTCGCGGTTAAATGTCTTTTCGAGCGTCGAAAAGACATTCTAGACAAAATCCAGAGTGATTTCCGGCGCCGGAGGTCACTTTGGTCGGCGGTGCATGGACAACACGAAAAAATTTCGGGGGGGGCTGAAGCCCCATAAGCCCCCCCCCTGGCTACGCCCCTGTTCAGCAGAACTAATCAAACTACCCTTGTTGTGTATGTACATCCTGCGTGGCTGAAAAAACAACACCTCGGAATTTTATACACTTCAGGTGGCTGCTTTGCACAAGAGAGGCTGAAAAGCCCCGTCGTATTTTCCTTAGAACCCGAACATATCTATTCGCCTGCCTGTAAAGTATACAGGGTTCCATAGATGTCCCTTCCGTATACGACCCGCGGCGGCACTTTGGTGAATGGCATCCTGGTTATGAACGTAGGTCATGACTTCGATTACAGGCGACAACCGCATTTCGAGCTTGCCGGAATACAAAGAGCTCGTTAACTTAGGCTTGAATGCACGATAAAGAACACCGGATTACCACAAATCCGGAGCTTCTCACTAAGCGACGAAGCCCATGTATGCCTTTGTGACATTAGGCGTGACCAATGAGTCAAATAAAGGTCAATCAATGAAATAATCTATCTATCTATCTATCTATCTATCTATCTATCTATCTATCTATCTATCTATCTATCTATCTATCTATCTATCTATCTATCTATCTATCTATCTATCTATCTATCTATCTATCTATCTATCTATCTATCTATCTATCTATCTATCTATCTATCTATCTATCTATCTATCTATCTATCTATCTATCTATCTATCTATCTATCTATCTATCTATCTACCTATCTGTCTGTCTATCTATCTATCTATCTATCTATCTATCTATCTATCTATCTATCTATCTATCTATCTATCTATCTATCTATCTATCTATCTATCTATCTATCTATCTATCTATCTATCTATCTATCTATCTATCTATCTATCTATCTAATCTCTCATCCGTATAGCAGACTCATACGTATAGCAGCAATGTGCGCCAGGGAAGTCACCGGGAACTTAACACCGTTCAAAAACGGTCGATAACGTTGAGTGAGTTTTTTTATTATTACTAAGATACGGCCAAATGTAACCTATTACATTGAAAGCCCCATGTTCTCACGGAGCTCGAGTGGTGACCGTTCACACCTAAACTTCGTTCGCATGAAAACTCTGGGGCGCCGAACTTGTATAGACGCGGATGTCAATGCCCACTCGCTCAGCGCGGCAAACGTATACATGATCCGGCATGTGGACAAACATGCATACGTACTGCTGTTGTGTTCATGGTTTATTTCCGAAGCGAGTAACAGCGCAGCTGGCGGGAAGCAGAGCAAGGTGAATCAATTTCCTCCCAGTGAAGTCAAACACACCACCGGTCGTACCTGCCCCGCGCGGATTTCCCACGGTCGGGTGCAGACGCCGCCGAATGCTTCATAGGGTCTGCGGTCGTGGCTCCGGGTCGTCGAAAGGCTCATCAGCTCGAGACCATTAACCTTGCCCCCCCCCCCCCCCCATATTGTCTGTTTCACTTCAGCAGCTGAAGCCAACGGTATTACAATACACAGGCGGAATGTAAAGAAGGATGTATAGGAAAGGAGGGCGGGGGAGGGGCGGGAGGAGGCAAGCGGTGGAGCCAACAGGTGATCCTGCTGTTTCTGAACGTATACGAACTTATTGTCTAAGCGCGTCCTGTTCAACCGTGTTTGGTCGTCGCAGGTGTAGCTGGGCGCAAAAGGAAGGCCCGCCACTCATGCAGCATCGGCGTCCGCGGCCCGGGAAATGGCGTTTACTCAGCGGCCCAGGCGCGGACACTGAGCGCTCCATCCCGTCGGAAATGAAGTGGAAAGGGAAAAGCTGGCCAAACATGCGCCCTCACCAGGCACTGGGGGGAGTCTAATGTGAAAGAACAAGAAGCGCAATTGGAAGCACAGGAAGTAGATAGATGGAAAACAAGGGGAGGCACAGCGGTTCAGTCGCTGGCGCTTTGAATTGAATTGAAAACTTTATTGTTCCACCGAGCTGGGGTGCCCGCCTCCCAACCTACACCTAGGTAGGAGAGGAGGACGAGGCAGTCCCCGCGCGTTGAGGACGGTGAGTCTTCACGGCCTCAACGGCCAGGCGGATTGCGCGACGCTGGTCGTCTTCAGCCTCGCTCTGGAGCAAGGCCTCCCAGGCTTCTCTACTGACAATGTTTTCCTTGGCCCCTGGGGAGCCAGCACACTCCCATATTATATGGTCTAGCGTACCTTTTTGCTTACAAATTTTGCAGAGGGCGTCGTTATAGTCCCTCGTCTGTGTTAAGTAGATCCAATGTGGTGATGTGTAATTGTTTCCCTGGAGGCGTCGCCAAATGCGAGCGTCCTCCAGAGAGAGAGACCGATGCGGAGGCGGAAAGATTCTTCTTTCGGCTTTGTAGTGATCGACAATTTCCCTGTACGTGATCAGGCTATCTTTTATCCCTGGAACTGGCTGCTCTAGATTTGCCCGGTGGTAGAGTGCTCGGGCGAGCTCATGAGCGGCTTCGTTGCCTGGGACTTCTTCATGGGCTGGTACCCAAATAAAAGTTATGTCCCTCCTGGGAGGGTTTTTGAGTAGAATGTGGAGGGCTTCTTCCGAGATTCTCCCTTTGTTAAAATTTCGGATAGCTAGTTTGTTATCACATAATATTACTCCCGCTTTTGTTCCCGCACAAGCGAGCGCTACTGCAACCTCCTCGGCTGTACAGGCGTCCCTCGTGCACGTGGAGCACGCTATTTTAACGCACCCGTCGCCATCAACCACCGTCGATACCGCAGCCCCGTCTCTGCCGCAAGCGGCGTCCACGTACGCTACGTTATGCGCCGGTGTGTCTTTAAGTTTATTTACTAGAGCCTTAGCCCTGTGAGCTCTCCTCTCCTTGTTGTAGATAGGATGCATATTTTTAGGTAGGGGCGCGATTCGGAAGCGCTTGCGCACGTCCAACGGAATGTCTTGTCAGTCGGGGCTCCCCTGTCACATTGAATTCCTACCCATTCCATGATTTTTCTCCCTGTCTTAGACTGGCCTAATCTTTCCAACTGAGACACTCGTACTGCCTCAGTGAGTTCAACTAGCGTGTTGTGTACCCCCATTTTGAGGATGAGGTCTGTCGAGGTCGAGTCTGGGAGCCCTAGGGCTCTCTTAACGCTCTTCCTAATGATCGCATCTATTTTATCCTTTTCTTCTCGTCTAAACACAAGATACGGTGTGGCATACGCTATACGGCTGGTAATGAAGGCTTGCATGAGTCTGAGGAGGCTGTTCTCTTTGAGGCCCCTGCCTTTGAGTGAAATTCTCCTAAAGATCCCCGTTACCTGCGCCGCGTATCTTTCTAGCTTTTTGATTGTCGTGAGGTTGCATCCATTTCTCTGGATATACATGCCCAGAATTCTTATTTCCTCCACCTTGGGAACCTCATTTCCGTTTACGAAAACAGTGATGGGTCTGCTGCTTCCAGCGTGTCTCCTTTGATGTTTTGGCTCAATGATTAACAGCTCCGATTTCTGTGGCGAGCACGCCAAGCCTCTGCTGGCCGCGTACTCTTCCACCATATTCGCCGCTATCTGTAGCTTAAGTTCGATGGCTGCGTCACTCCCACTGTTAACCCAGATGTTGATATCATCCGAGTACATGCTAATTTTAATCGATTTAATCTTATTGAGTTCCGCTGGGAGACCCCTCATCGCTATGTTGAATAGGAAGGGCGAGAGCACTGACCCTTGCGGGGTTCCCTTGCTCCCAAGTGTGATGGGAGGGGATTTTACATCCAGAAATTTTATATTTGCCTCCCTCTGTGACAGAAAGTCTTTGACGTATGCATATACTCTGTGTCCCACACCTACCTCTTCGAGGCCTACCAAGATAGCCTTATGGCTAACGTTGTCAAATGCCTTGGTGAGGTCGAGACCTAGGATCGCCCTGGTGTCAGTTGAGTCGTATCGGTCTAAGATATCATGCTTAAGTCTGAGCATGACGTCTTGTGTACTGAGCCCTGGCCTGAATCCAACCATTTCATGCGGCCAGAGATCATTCTCCTCCATGTATCTGGTCAGTCTCGTTTGAACAACATGCTCCATCAATTTCCCTACACACGAGGTGAGGGAGATTGGTCGCATGTTGTTCAAGCCGGGTACTTTGCCCGGCTTGGGAATAAAGACTACGTCCGCCTGTTTCCATGTTTTTGGGAGTTCTCCTTTCTCCCACACCTGGTTCATAAAGTTGGTTAGTGCAATGATGGACTCATCGTCTAGATTCCTAAGAGCGGTGTTTGTTATCCCGTCCGGACCGGGGGCCGATCTCTTTCTGAGGTTATTAATCTCTGCTCTAACCTCTGTCGTGGTGATGGGAGCATCGAGATCTGGATTGGGAGGTCCCTCGTAGTCCCTAAACACCTCGCTCTCTGCTTTTCCAAGATATGTCTCTTGGAGCTCGCTAATGAGCTCGTCATCTGTGCCAACGAAGCCATGCCTCGCTCTCACCTGGTTTGTACTAGCTTGCATTTTTGATTTACTAGGGTCGATTAGATGTCTGAGAAGGCTCCATGTTTTGGAGAGACTCATATTGGTTTCCATCTCATCGCACTTGCTGTACCAATTTTGCTCGTTGAGCTGAATCGCATATGTTTCTATTTCTTTGTTGAGTCTGGCTAGTTCGCGCCGGATATTCCTGTTCCATCTTTGTGCCTTGAGTCTTTTTTCCAGATTACTCTTTCTGCTCCACATGTTCAGCAGTTTGCTGTCTAGTGCTGGGGGTGCGTCGTCATCCTCTATAGTTGTGGTCGCTTCCTCTATATGCGTTTTAAGGAGGTGTGTCCACTCGTCGATATTGTAGATATCGTCCGGCAATGAGGCCTCCTTTCTTATCTCTCTGAATTTATCCCACTCCGTTAATTTCGGTTGTTTGATGAGGCGTGTTTTGACGCCTTTTCCTAGCGTGAGCGAAATAATAAAGTGGTCGCTGCCTAGATTTTGTCCTGTGCTTTTCCATGTTACTGTTCCCGCCATATGGCTTATCGTGAGGTCGGGTGCTGTGTCCCTGGTTATGCTGTTGCCTGTGCGCGTAGGGACGCATGGGTCAGTATGTAGAGTAAGCCCTAGCGTTTGTATATCTTCCCATATTCGTCTACCTTTGGGGTCCCTGTATGTATATCCCCATTCCTCGTGAGCCGCGTTGAAGTCTCCCATAATGATGAGAGGTCTCCCATCTGCGGCTTTGAGCGCTTTGCGGAATAAAGTAATGAATCTAATTTTCTTTTGCTTGGGTGTGCTGTACACATTCAGCAGGAATATGCTATCTCTATTTTTCTTCCCTGTGATAATCTCGACGAGAACAGCCTCTGCCTCGCTGGGGGAGACATCATGGACAATGGTTGCAATGTTTCGCTTTACGAAGGTGGCGACTCGGCATTTGTCCCCCTTGCCGCTGTCAAAGCTTTGGTAACCCGATAATCTAGCAGGGGCCTTTCCCGTTTCCTGCAGGACTATGGCTACGGGTGTTTCCTGTTGCAGCTCGAGGTATTGTTGCAGCAACGCTCTTTTTCTCTGGTACCCCCTACAATTCCACTGCCAGAATGTGGAGGCATTTTTCTTAACCGAATTTTTATCCATTTCTATTAAGAATAGCTTCTATGGCTCCGAATTTCTCGCACAGCCTAGCTATTGTCGTGCCTAAGGTATCCATCGAAGTGCTTAGGGCGTCTATTTTGCAAGATTGTTGGTTCACTTGCGCCTGTAATAGCGCAATTGCTCCTCCATTCTGTAGCTGCCCTGCTTTCATGGTTTCGTTCTCCTTGTCCATTTTCATCAGCCACGTTTCAATTTTCTTTTGCCAGCTCGCCAGCGGGTCGGTCTCCCCCGCCTTACGTTTGGATGGGGGTTGTCTCGTAAAATCCACATTCATATCCTCTTCCTCCTGACCAGATGCAGCTGGCACATGAGCAGGAGGAGTGATGTGGGTGTTGCATTTTTTGGGAGCCTCTGCAGGTACCCTCTCTGTTTTTAGCGCGCTCAGCTGATTTTGGGTTTCCCTCAGCAATCGTTCTATCCTCATGTTTGCTTTCTTCTGCTCCTCTATTTCTTTCTTAAGTAAGCTAACCTCATCTTTTTCAGCCTGGGAGCCCTTGCTACCAAAGCTTACCAAGTGGGTATTTTCTTCTTTCTTCTTTTTTCCCCATGGGTCCTTGGGGTCCCTGGGCGGCAAGCCGGGTCCCCGGCCCTGGTTAGCAGGTCCCCGGCCCTGGTCAGCAGGCCACTTGGCTGAAGTCTGCTGGCGGCCTCCTCCGGACCACGAATTGGACCTCCTTCCGGGTCTCGAGCTAGATCTCGCTCTCGACTGCTGCCCCGCGTGGTCTCTGGTAGCATCCCTTGCTCTGCCTCGGTGCTCCTCGCTAGGTGCCGAGGTGGTGTCCTGGGGCTTGCCTTGAGTTGGGGATTGCACCTGGAGCTTCTCTTGTTCTATCTTCTTCTCCCATATTTTTTTCTTGATGATGTACGGCATGCGATATATCTCCTGGCACTTGTTGTCGCCTAGGAGGTGGGCTTTCTTGCATAGCAGGCATCGAGGCTCGCAGCTGTGATCTGGTTCGGGGTTTTCGGCTCCGCACCCCCGACATCTGACGTCGTTGGGGTTCGGGCAAACATCCGCCCGATGTCCAAGTTTTCCGCAGGTGACGCATACTTCATATTTTTTCTTGTATAGGTAGCAGCGTGTGGGGAAGCATCGGAGGTAAACTTGCATCGGCACTTTCCAGTCTTCAAACAGGATCAATACAGATTTGGATTTCGCCCCAAGTCTTCTGACTCCAATGATCGATGGGTTTTTCTTATTTCTTCTAAGTGCATCGAGGATTTCCTCGTGAGTTGCATCCAGCGGGACGTCGTGGATCACTCCTTTCCCTCCGCTTTCCGGCATGGCAATATACGCCTTCGTCTCGACCATCGATCCACCGATGCGAAGGGCCGTGATCGCAGCGTATTTGCTTGCCCGTGCCGCATCTAGCGTAGCTATCATGATCGACTGCTGCGTCAGGTTTGGTGATGCTACGTCTTCGTCTGCAGCCTCCGGGTCGACCCCGGCTGCCTGGGCCAGGTAGACGTGCATGCGCAATCTTCCAACTTTCTCCAGGATGCGATTGATACCTCCTTTCGGGCGAATAATAATTTTCTCAGCACCTTCCGGAACCTCCGCGTGCTGCTTCTCGACCGATCTTGCAGCCAGCT
Source organism: Dermacentor albipictus (assembly GCF_038994185.2). Lineage (NCBI taxonomy): Eukaryota > Metazoa > Arthropoda > Arachnida > Ixodida > Ixodidae > Dermacentor > Dermacentor albipictus. Next base: position 52,697,333 of record NC_091823.1, on the reverse strand, counting down.
TCTTCCCCAGCCGGAGGTTGGGCCTCGTACCGCTCCCCGTCGGCTCGCGCACGGCGGATGTGTCGCTTTGCTCGGGCGTGAAACGGCCTTTTCTCCGAATAAACCACGTCCCCCCGCTTGAGAGCTCGTCCGGGGGAGCAGCATTGTCCACGGTCTCCATTTCCAGGTCTTGTTAGCTTGCGAGCGCCGCACGGCCTCGCCTAGGCTTCGGCTCGGCCCCTTCGCGCGGGGAACTCGGTTAGGCCTAGCGCTCAGCTGGCCGCCTTCGAATTTCAAATGTCCGTAAAAGTCGAAAAAGGGGGCCTACCGCCAGAAATCCGGTATCCCCATGTTTCTTGTAGGTTCCGTCGGTCGCTTGTATGTAGAATTTCCAGGAAAAGTTCGATAGTCCGCCAAAGCACAGGAAAATAGCAGAGCCGGCACGAAGCACGTCCGCCCCGAGCGCTCCCCAAGGCTCTCTCTCGCTGGCGCTTTACCGCATGATGACGAGACATATATTGCAACGTGTACGGTTTGTTCCGGAGTGGCTGCGAGGCCGTTCTGTACTGGGGAGCGTCAAGTGTCTGGACGTTCCAGGCTTGAGCGGTATACTAGTGCTCGTAGTTATGTGTACGGTTATGGTTGTCCGCTGCAGTCGTGGAATGCCCTATCTAATTACGTGTGCGGCGAAGTGCAGGCGACTTATAAAGGGCAAATGTGCTCACCCACTCGCGCGACCACCCACTTGTTTTTCGTCAGCGGGTAACCTTGTAGGTACGCAGACAGACAACCACCCACCTCCTGGTGAGAGCACTTCCTCCGCAAGTACTCTTGCTTTAGCGCTCAAAGAACAGCGCAATCGGCGGTGCTGGACAAACTCGACAACTGTGCCCTCTCGTAACATACATTTAGACCCTGGACCACATCGACGATGACCCGAGAGGCTTTAGATACTGTGTTTCTGAACACCTTTTGCCTCTTCTTTTTTGGGGAAGAGGGCGTAGTTGTTGGAACAGCTGTGAGCGTTAATCGCTAGGCGCCTTAACTACCACGTGTCCCATACCATTGTGTAATTTCCTGTTCCCCTCATCTTTAAGCGTAACGACTACTATTTCAAAGTAGCGACAAATTCGCGCAGTAGAACACGGAACGTGGCGAGATCACACAGTATACCCTCACTGGTGAACTACGCACTACGACAGAAAACAGTACGAAACGATTAAGTCAAGAGGAATCACATTTCAGGCGCGTAAAGCTTCGCTTTACGTTACTACACTTGACACTTTCTCACACATAGCTGTGAACGTGAGCAGACGCCGTAACAATATGTTCACTGCCGTCAGCACGCGCACACATCTGCATCCGGTTCCTGCAACATACTGACGCAAACTTTTTTTTCTTTAAACAGAGTTACCACTAATCCTGCTCTTCCTCTTCAATCATCCCTATTTTAATCGCTTATATTCAAGTACAATCCATCAACCAGCTCGCCGTCAAACACGTGCATAACGGTCCTACACCCTGGCTGTTCCCCGCAAGAACATTGCATCCAAAACCAAAAGAGCCGATCCACACGTGTTCGCGCGTGGGCCGCAACAACATCCAGCGCGGACACACCCAGCGAGATCTCGTTCGAACACATGCTTGGGAGCACGTGTATGTGAAGCATGTCGAGTCGACACGCACGCATGTCCCCTCCGGGCGCGGCATCTATGTACGCTGGTGCTCATCGGCGTGCCGCGAAACAAAAGAGGGACGTGGGAAATCGTAATCCGATCTATGCTCTGGCACACGCAGGGGGTTCGCCGCATGCCTGTCGCCGAATGCGACGCGTGCTGCGCGGTGAAGACGGACGGAAGGAGGCGCTCTCGAGCTCTGCGCGATGAGAGCCCCTTCGCGACGCGGAGGCGCGAGAGACGAGTCCATTTGGGCGGCATTTGCACGCGAAAGGCGTCGAGCCGTCACGACCTCGACCGCTACGCGATCCCCGCGGCAAGCGCTTCAAGATGTGGCCCGGAAGGGAACCCGCGCCTCTCACACATATACGAGCGAGACGTCATGAAGGCAGTCCTCGAGCGTCGGCTTTTGTAACCTGCCGTGTGATAATGTACAACGCGTGCGCGTTCAGTACAGTACCACATTATGTGATAAACGTCGCCACTAACATCTAAGATAATCGAACATACGTGCGGTTCGTTATCTTCGGTTAAAACATGACAAGGACGTGAATACGTTCGTGAAAATTCGGTTGGTGCTAACGAACGAAATAACCAACTCAAGAACGGTGATTATAGGCCAATATATTATATAGCGTCTCGATCGCAGTCTTCATTTTTTATTTGATACGACTGTTACACTGAATAGGAGGCCATAAGGTAAGCCATGCTTTATTAAAACACATATGTTTCCGAAGTAATCGACGTAGGTCCTCGAGCGCGCAAAAACGCCTCTTAATAAAACGTTCCTTTTCTTTGATGCAGAATTATTATTATTATTATTATTATTATTATTATTATTATTATTATTATTATTATTATTATTATTATTATTATTATTATTATTATTATTATTATTATTATTATTATTATTATTATTATTATTATTATTATTTGTTTTGAAAACATATACACAGGTATCAGGAAAGGGAAAGCGAGGGGCAGGCTGGCAACTGCCACCGGAAGGGGCACAACGCCTGCCTACTCTTCTGAAGGGAGGTGACAGCAACACAGACATGAAAGATAGGAAGGAGGGGAGGAAAAAGGAAAGAGGAAAGGAGAGCAACAGGACAAATCTAAAGACCAAAGTACAACACTGCAACAGGACAAATCTAAAGACTAAAGTAGAACTCTGCAGCCGGAATTAAAGTGACGCCGCGTCGAACAGCCTCCACAATTATCAACCACATCCATGGCCAGTTCGCCATGCGGCTAATTGTGTTCTCCACGATGAGACGCCAAGTAAAGCTGCACGTAATCACCGTTTCACCGGTAGTCTTCTCAAGGCTGGCGACATTCGTGCAGAGCAAGCAAAGTTTTCCTCCGATGAACCTTCCTACACGTAATCCTGCAGTAGCGGCGCAAGGCAGAGAAACCAAAGCATCTACGAAAGCGGCACAAACTTATCATCAAGGGCGACAAATGAACGCAACACCATGCAAACACTGATGTCGCTTTATGCATGTGCCCTATACCCGAGTCACACTATGACAATTACCTCATGATTGCGCTAGGTTACACAAAGAAATGTGCGGGTTAGTTTCATTTCCTTGATGAACGGACAATTTCCATCTCATTTTCACAAGTTTTCATTGTTTTACGCGCACACATAAAGAACATAGGCGAATACGGGGGATACTCTGTCGTACGTCCCAAGGCCCAAACATTGTCTTTGACGTACAGCTCTGATGTTTCTTGGCGTTCGCGCACTTTGGTCACAATTGCGGCACGTGACCGTGAGCCCTCGCTTAATACAAAAACAGGAACGACTTGTTCAACCGAGAGGTTCTCACTTGGCGGTCGAAACGCAATTCGGAAATAACAGCCGTTTCGTTCCCATGACATTAAGCGGGCTTTATTGTGATGTCGAAAAGCTCAAAAAATGGTTGAATCCCGTAACATAATCAACGCAGATAGAACAATTTATGAGTTGCATAGCGTAATTTGTGTTTTCCAAGGGTCCGTTTCCATGTGCGTGCCACCTGTCTGAACCGAGCACCGGTATACTTGGCCAGTATAGCTGAAAGGGGCCCAAGTTTTCCCACTTCTGGGAGGCGCAATCTTCTTTTACCGGAACACTCGGGAGTCGAATTTCCTTACGACGCTGCGCACGCTGGAGCTACCTAAAAAGTCGATGTCGGCATCATCAGCTGCAGCGGCTCACGAGGAACTCTTAAGAACACCAAACCCATCGAGTGGAGCGAAATTGTTCTAGCCTCTGTAATACAGAAGAAAAAAAAAACGTGGTTAACATTCGAAATCGCAGTTGCGTAAAGAAGCTCGTTAGAAGCGGACGTGTTAACTGGTGCCTCTGCTTTCCTTCCCTACAGCAGATAACAGATGTATACGCATCAGTGTCATATACGCTATTTACATGCTAATTTGTTCCCATCTATGTCACGCGTTGACCGTTAGTTGTCGTCAGCAGCAGGTGTGACCGTACAAAGACGAGGATCCTCGTCAGTTTCATTTAAATATGAAGTATGTCCATAGCTTCTACGGGCAAGTGTAATTTTAGATCTGCAACTTATGTAAAAGTGCGCGAACAGTATTCTTCTAGAGTTTAGAAGTATGGTTGCTTGGGCTATAGCGGTCACAGCGCTGGAAGACATGCATGGACAGTTGCCCTGTTGTCTCGCGCTCGTCGGTGTCTTCCAGCACTATGACCCCCATTGAAATTACTTCTGTAGGCTCAATCATGCCTGTTCAAAACCCATGTCCTTCCAATAATTTAGAGTGCAAACGATTTGCCATGCGTTCATAACGCTAACACTGCCTGTCTTACATGTGTTGTGGTGCTCCAAGTTCGCTGCACTTCGGCTAGAAGTACTGCATCTAAGCGGCCATATTAATAGAGCAGATCCGTCCTTCGGTCGAAGCCAATGGTGTTTTGCGAGCGTTGTCAGCGTTCGCCGCAGGTGTCGATGTTGTTGCTTCACGTGGCGTTTGCCTGGCACTCATTGTCGACAATCGCTCTGTCTGAATCGAGAATACTGCACATGGTGTAAATGGGCAGGATTGTGCTCGGCAACTGACCCACTATACACTGCTCATTTAGGCCAGCTAAGTCGGCCAAAGGCGTATTCTCTTTGTCGTGATCATCATCATAGACAAAAAATCACATTATGTGACACTTGTCTTTAATACATAATATTTAAGGGTTGTTGTCGTCATTAGGCGGCGCCGGCTACACCTTTTCACATTGAAAAAATATACACTAAAAATGAAATAACATAATAGGGCGCAGTAATTCGAAAGCTTAATAAAGGGAAAATTAGACATCCACCCTAACGTAGCTAAATACTACAAAGGAAACCCGTACGGGTTCCTTTGTAGCACTTAGCTACGTTTGTGTGGATGTCTCATTTTCCCTTCATTAATTACTTCTCTCCACCTTGCGGGTTTCCGCAGAACTATTAAATCTAATAGTTCGAAAACTCCAACGTACTAAAATTAACAAGAAAGACCTTGATTAGTACCAGCCCTTCCCGTATATATAGTACTGTTCTGCCACTGCTATTAATTATGCTAACACATGGTAGAAAAATGCTCCCAAAACATGTTCAAGCGAACGTTACGTTTTCACACATACACACACACACACTATCTCTCGCTCTTCGTTTAACAAAAGAACGCCCGAACAGGTAAACGTGAAAAGGCTTTGAATAACCAACTCGCCGAATCTCACAGCCTATCAAACAGAACGGAGAGCACTTGCATGCTATATCTGCTCAAACAAGATCTGAGGCTTGATTCATAAAACTTTTCGTTCGTAAGTGGTCTTTGCCATTGGCCGGCCGCCTTCACTAATAATATGTCCGGCGTCAGGATTGGCGCCAATTTGCTCTGACGGGCAATTATAGCGTAAAAGCTTTTCTTGTGTGTGTGTGTGTGTGTGTGTGTGTGTGTGTGTGCGTGCGTGCGCGTGTGTGCGCGCGCGTGTGTGTGTGTGTGTGTGTGTGTGTGTGTGTGTGTGTGTGTGTGTGTGTGTGTGTGTGTGTGTGTGTGTGTGTGTGTGTGTGTGTGTGTGTGTGTGTGTGTGTGTGTGTGTGTGTGTGTGTGTGTGTGTGTGTGTGTGTGTGTGTGTGTGTGTGTGTGTGTGTGTGTGTGTGTGTGTGTGTGTGTGTGTGTGTGTGTGTGAACGCGCGGGCCCTGTTTCGCACACGCGGAAGTAACACAAGTGGCGAGAGCATGGTGTTGGTCTCACTGTCCTAAGATATCGCATATCGCGTTTGCAATGTGTTGCATCGGCCAAGTGAAAGCACCCTGTCGCTAAGAGACCCCTTTCCCGTTATCTCCTGCGATATATGTTTGTCTTGCACTCTAAATCGTTCAGAGACGCCCGTGAAAGTTGTGCAGTGGACGGCGCCTATTCTTTCTTATGATTCGCAGACAACAACGGGTAAGGGTGACGCGGTTGATTGTGCGTTGTTCTCGTTGAATGAAACCTCTCTCTCTCTCTCTCCCTCTCTCTCTCTCTCTCTCTCTCTCTCTCTCTCTCGGTGTGCGAATGAAAATGTCAGAACAAGTTGCCGCCATTCCCCAAATCTTCCATGTGAGTGATATCCTCAAGAATGAAATCTATATTGAAGATGGAAGCAACGGGGAGCCTCGGACCGCAAGACAATGATATCGGGTGAGCTCCCGCCTAAATCGACGAAGCACCGAAACAAACGTGTACAGCACAGAGAAAAGTGTACATCAGCGGATGGGGTCGCAAAAATTGTTGACCTCACGTGAGAATTAAAAATTCAGTTTTGCGGGCTTCACGTCGCGGCAAGCCGTGAATTGGTGAGAGAAAAGTGTTTCATTCAAAGCCGACATGCATTCATGGTCTCGAGAGAGCCTTGATTACTGCACTGCGTGGTTCATTTCTTCGACACGGCGGACCTTTCCACCGTTCTCGTGCTGCCTCTTCGGGGGCACACCTGGCGAGTAGAACTACGTCACTTTCGCATGACCCGTAACGCTTAGCGGTTCCACGCGTGCGCTGTACGTCAGCGAGGCGATGCGCCAAGGTGTGCTTCATGTACATGCCGTCTTCGTGACATTCGTTCGCATACCTACCTATGTGCATCGAACCTCCGAAGCGCAAGACCGGAAGGCTTCGCGGTCGCAATTTTCCAGTTAGTGAGCCACGAAGGGCGCCCCTCGACCCTGTACGCTGACATATCTGTGGAGTCGTAAAACTACGCCATCGGTGCGCCGGCGGCGGCCCTATAGTGCATCAAGCCGTGACGCTCACGGTGGCAATGGCAGAACGCGGCGACAAGCGTCGCGTATACACGTTTCTCGAGGTCTGCACCGTTGTCGAAACGCTTACGACGATGTAGCTCCGTCCTTCCGAGTATCGTTTTCAACGGCTTTTTACGCTTTCACTGCAAATTCCCCGCAGAAATATTCGAAAGTGTGGCCTTTTTCTTGTGCGGCAACAAGCCAAATACGGAGAACCGAGAGAAGCCCATGTATTCGGTTTCGAGGCGCTGAGTCGAAGAAGTAAGACTGCGTGGTCGCTATATTACAGAGGGGTGGTGGGGACATTTCATTCTTATTCAAGCGGCGAGTGCAGCTTATATTTATGATGAAGACCGGGAGATTAATCTTTCGAAAAATAGCTATCCTATGTAGTATGGATGTAGATGGATCAAACGTTCTGAGAAGGGAACGAAACGTCGGCCCTTTGTCAAAACGCTGGCTCCGACAACATGCATTGTTCGACGACTGTTGATGAATTCGTCTCCATCTTCCAATCCTCTGTCTTATTTGGCTTTGTCCCTTGAGGTTCTTTAGAAGACATGAATATAGAATAGATTTCATACTAAGAAAGTGTTTCCCCTATATATATGGAGTGGGCGACAGCGCACGTGTCCCCGTACGTCACAGATGAAAAGAAATAGCGGTGGGATTGGGAGCGGGGGGGAAGGCGGTGATGGGTAGCGAGGAGGTTAGAAACTGCCCATCGTTTATTGCTTATGAATACGGCCTCCAAAATACCTACGTAATAGGGGCCCCGATTTATGAGGACAATGTAGGTCTGGAGATGCAATGAGTTCCCTCTCCCATCACGCGATGTAAGCGTGGCAAACATTGCAATTAAGATTTCTGCAATATAGCACGATAAAGGAGTGCCGTCATGTTGTTATATGGTACGGAGGAAATCTGTAAGGAAGCTGCGGCGGCTATTGTGCTCTGAACAAAGCTTTTTCGAAACTCTTTGCCTCTGTAGTGAGCAGGGGGCACACAGGATAACATTATGCTGAACCTGTTCTGATGAGAAGGTTATGCTTCCGAAGAAAGTGTGTCAACAACATATCGATTCGTTGCTTCACAATGAACCGTGAAGTGTCGATTACACGCAACTCAGATTGCACGCTTGCCGCTCAGATCACTGCATCGTTACTTTGCCACAGTGTCGGAATTTCGGACACATTCGCCTCTCTCCTGGCAACATTAAACCAGCTGCACTTTACCGAGGCCATTTATTTTAGTCAGAGATACTCGAACCATGGCCACATCCGTCGCTGGCGCAAAAAGCTATTCGTACACCGTAGTGCACCTCTCGAAGTGCGCCGGCCTCAGTGACCGTTTACAATGCTCCTGTGCACCCTCCTGCGCGCACGCAGTTCTCACTCCCTTCATATTTTCCTCTTTCTATTCCTCCTCACCCTTGCACCCCGCGTAAGGGTGTAAACCGAGCGCTTCTCTAATTCTCCTTCCTGCCTTCCGTCTCCTTTATTTCTCCCTCTTTCAAATGATAAGGACGCTTCATACTAGACGTTGTGGGCATTTATTGTGCTCTTCTTCATCATCTGTATATGATCTTCATCTCCATCACGCGTGTGGGCGCATCACAAGCGTGGACTGTGCCGAGGGTACTTCGCCGTGTCTCTCGGGCTCAATAAAGGTCAGCCCTTATTGTGACGTCACAAATGGGGGAGGTGTTTCTTCGTCTACCGTGCTATGCACGCCTGGCCTATACTCCATATAGGGCTTCGTTCAGGTCGCCGCTTGTACTCACTGTCCGCGAGCATGTCACAGGACGAACATCCTGGCGCTTCTACCTTAACCATCCCGAAACGGCAAGCCGTACCTCCCCTGATCATCAGCGGCCACCAGCGTGATCCCTAACTTATTATTTTCCGAACTTCCTCGATCGGCGCGTCGTATTTCTAGTAATTAAAAACGCGAACATTCGCCGCGGTGGGTTAATAAACATGGTGTTCTATAATGCCGAATACGAGGTCTCTACGACGTGTCTTATAACTCCCGTGTTGCTGTATCAATAAATGAATCGCACAAGTTCTGCGGTTGTTCGGAAAAATTATGCTGTGCTCGATGTGAAGATAGAACATGTATTTAGCGGAAAAGCTCTGTTAGCGCTCGAGAAAGTCCCCTAACTGCGGAACCAACAACTGAATGTGATTGAGTTTGTTCTCAGTATACGAAAGCCGATTTTTCTGGCGCTAAGCTAGGTTTTCTGCGATTAGCTTACCCTCTTCACATAAAAAAAGAAGAAAAGAAGAAGTTTTTCCAGAATGTCTCATCGCCCATGTGCTGCATCAACCGGAGAACAACACGGCGCATTTCCTGCTGTAATTGAACTGTCCTCGGAGCGGACAAGCCACAATAAAGCGATTCTCACCACCGTCAGCGGTAACAACACACGAAAGTGGGCATTTCTGATTATAGGCTGGCGCTTTTATCTAATGGGTATTCGGACGAAAGAGAGACAAACGCCAGTCAAAGGTCGTGGTTGCCGCTCTGCATTTAGGAGAGTGATAGCGCAGCGGATAAGGTCTCCCGCCCTCGGAAGGGAGCGACATGCGCCAACCGAGCTACGCATTATTCCGAACTACGCACTTACATCGACTGCCTTCCGTACACATCTTCGTATACAGACGTAGGGAAATATCCTTCGTTTCATGGACGCGCGGTGGTGGCAGTGCTGTATAAAATGCAACGCGAGGGTTGCGCAACTCAAAGCCTTCTCAGCGGTAAACAATGAATTCATTCGTGACGTCAAGCTAGAAGATCGATATTTCAATTGAAAAGCAAACGGTGGTGATGAGGACGCAAGCGCAACTGTCGCCGTTGAAACTCGGTCGCTCATTGGCCGGCTTTTTCGTTTCGTTGTGTGGGCTGTCCGACTACTGGCGAACGGGACGATCCAGAGATGTGACGCACTCGCTCGCATCACGCCGTGTGACCGTGCCTGTTCGTGCTATATGTATCGGCCGCCCGTGTTGGCTTCTGTGTCTTCCTTTTTGCGTGTGTTTTGACTTGCAGCAAGAAACATGTCCTTTAGCAAGCACCAACTAGGCAAACAAGCAGTCGTGTTGCAACATATTTCTAATATCAGCTTGCCATGGGAGGGAGGATTCAGGCAGAATTTAACGCCAGACCTTTGCATTCGCAAAATGTTTCCAAACACATGCAAAAAAAGAAAGAAACAAAGAACACAGACTGGTGGAATGTGCATGTCTGGTGTCCCATGCAGCTGGGCTCGAGAAACGTTTACTTCCGAAAAGAGCGTTAATACATGGTTGGAAAACTATTATCTTTGATTTTACAATATAATGAGGTCCTTCGAGATGACTAATTGTTTCAATAGACGCGCAAGAAAAATAAATAAATAAATAAAAGAATGATCAAATCACCTAGAGAATCAATCGCAGCAGCGATTTCATTAAATGCTCCTAATAATGGTTTTCAGTTTCCAGTTAACCATGTGCATAGTGAAAGGCTGTTGCGTACCGCCCCAACGCGGGTGTGGTAATGGTCAGGGTTCCACGTAAAACAGTGTGCGCATTATCCGGCTACTTATCTTTCATTTCTTTAATTGCGGGCCAAAGAAGACGCCTGTATATAACCGCGCGACCGCAGCACAACGTGAACTAAACAATATCAGTATTTACCCCGACGCGCTGCTTCGCTACAATACGCCAACGTTTGCTCCATCCCTTTGAAGTGTCCTTCTAAAGATAAGAAACTCCCCAAAGAGGCTCGAACTGGCTACAGCTTGCATCCACATTTCTTCATATATAGAAATGTCGCTCGTTTATCGCACTGCTGGTACTTCACACCTCTCTCACGATGCAACAGATGCGCCCTCCACTAACAAAACCATACGCTACAGGAAGCGCCGCTCCAGGCGCATATGACGTCAAGAGCCCTAAAGAGCAGCTACACTGAGAGATTCCGGTCGGTGTGGGCGATGCTCGACAGAGCGGCGAGGAGAATCGCTGGCTTCCTGCACGTCCCTTCATATCAGCCTTCACTGGACACCTCTTATGAGACATATAACACTTTGCCCTCTTTACTGCTCTTTATGCCGTCCTGATTTCTTTCTGTCTATCTCTAGCTTCTGTTTTGCGAGCATCGGGATTGGTGGACGCAAGCTCACAAGGTGAAGGCCGCCCCTTTCCCTGCCACCACAGTGCATTATGAGCGTCAATCGATCGACAGTGTGTTTCTTTCTTCTTCTTTTTTTTTTTTTTGACACTTCATCGCGTAAGGGTGGCTTGCAGCATATACGGATGAAATTGAACAGATGGCTGTTCGCGCTTTGCAGATTATAGATATAAATCCGACGTGGCGCACGGAACGATGAAGTGTGCTTCTTCCCTGATAGAGGATTGTTTTGGGGGGCCGTGGTATTTCCTCGCTTAAGCTTTGAATGAAACGTAGATTAAGCAGCGAGTTTTGTGATGAAGGCTACAATATACTCTACGGGACCACGACTTCAACTTCGTCATTTTTCTGTGCAGGGACGCCTTAACTGCTCAAATCGCTCGCGGTAACAATATTCTCGTGTTGTACAACGTAATTTAACTAAACTGAGCTCGAGCAACTGAGCATGAACGCTTTGCTAACGCGAACGTACTGTTGTGAGGTCTGTTCCACAGCCACGAAAACCGATTCCCGCAGGGAAATGAATAACTAAATAATAATAAAAAAATCCCAGACTAAATTGTAATAACAAAGCGCGCTTTAGTCTTCTACATGCTGAACGCGATATATGTTTCGCAGATATGAAGTTTTCTGAACTTCACATCAACGCGCTCTCTGTATTGTCGCGGCATGTACATACGTGGTGACGAATTAGTGCACGACGAAGTGTGGTAACTAATACTCAAGGAGATTAGCAGAGCTTTATACACGGTGTGCCGCAACCCCTCGTCCTGGCCACCTGCCATCCTTCGAGTGTACTATACAGTTAATCCATGTTGTGCAAGGCATGTATTATTAGACACTCAAAGCTGTCAGGCGGGCGATAAGGTGTAGCGCGATAGCGTTGTCGAGGCTAAGCAATATTATGCATAACATGTTTCGCGATTTGCGGCACGATACAAAGGTGTCGTGTTTATTGCGAGTTACAGTGGCCAATATTTCCCACGAATTTTTCGCTCACAAGTCTATTTGCGAACGAGCCAGCGATGTGAATTAACGAAGCTTGGGGTTTCACACTCGGGGACGGCACTGCAATATTGCATCAATTAGAGCAGCAAGGGGATCGTTAAACTATCCTGCAAGTCGCCTTACTCTCTACGACGAATGCACGCAGTAACCACGCAATCACGTGTGTGACGCACAGGCGAATACAAAATTAAGGTGTTAAAGAAGTAATATAGAGAGACCCATTTTAACATTCAGGGCTCGCATTCACGAAAATAGTTCTCGCGCTGCAACTGCTCGTAAGAGCAAATGCGAGTCAATCGTGATGTTGGACAAGTTATTGGCGAAAGTGACCGGCCAATAGCAAGCAACACTTATACAAATGAAAATATTTGTGACTACGGCGATCCATGCGTGTCCGAAGGCTCTTATCTCCAGTAGACTCATCCGTCCAGAAACTTTATTGTATTTCTGTTTTGTTTACGCGTCACGGGAGCAATCCTTGTTTCTCGAAACTTCACAGATTCCCGAGCTTTAGGAATCGGAGACGAGTGATTTCTGGTTTTCTACTGAAGAAAGAATGAAACCTCCAGGCCACAAATAATCATTTCTCCGTAACACGTCTTTCACCGGCAGCGCCGTTGAAAGTGCGCTAAAGAAAAAAAGTGCGCATTATCGCACGGCACAAGAAAGAGCTTGAAGCGCTTGGTGACAACGCATTCGTTGGCACTGTATACACGGATCGGCTTAATGATACAGCGCCCTTTACGGAAAACACGCATTACGAATGCTATCTCAATAGGCGTTCTTTGTGTTCTTAATGAGCACTCTGGCATGGCTCACATACCTTTTTGTTATTGTTTACTGCCATAAGAAGCTTACCACAACTAGCAAATCCGGGCACCTGGCTGAGCCAACTGACGACCCGTCGGTATACCCGTTGAGGTACACTGTAAAATAATTCACACCGTAAAAAGTGAAAAAGGGTGTAAATGTGTCTATAACTCACACCCTTAGGGTGCCCGTTACACAGATAACACCCGAAGTGTGTGAGTTATAGACACATTTACACCCTTTTTCACTTTTTGGGGTGTAAATTATTTTACAGTGCTATAGCTGCAGTCACGCCGGGGTTGTGTGACTTCGCGGTGTGTGGCGCTCTATAAAGTTGCCTACATCAGTGCTAGAGCTATGTGCCACAGCGCTTGTGCAATTAGCCAGGCTCGCCGTTTGCTGTTCCCTCTTTTTTTTAATTTCCGGGTCTTGACCTCTGCATTGTTCACTGACAAAGCGATATCGGCGCGCCATCCATGAAGCATTCAGCATTGATGCGTTGAATAGCGTTGATTCTGGTTCTCGTTATGACCTCGAGTGACACTACGTTCTTAGTTTAGAGCTTCTATTGTCGTATGTTAGTTGCCTGCCATATTTTCTTTTTCTTTTTAATATAGGGGACATGCTTTTCTTGTCGCCTGTTTTGGTAATGTATCGTTTTTGTTATCACTGCACTCCCCTCTATATCGCCTCCGCGAATGAGGGTACGTAAATAAATAAATAAATAAATAAATAAATAAATAAATAAATAAATAAATAAATAAATAAATAAACAAATAAATAAATTGTGTTGGCTGAGCAGTGCAGGCTTCAGCCGAGTGGGCAACTGGGCTCCGAAATGTTTCCTGACCTTCCGAAGCACTAATCTTCATTTATCAGTGAGTTCTCGTCCGTTAACTGCTGTACACTATTGGGAACCTCCTCGTTATGCTAAACGAACAAAGGCAAAAGACACAGCGAAACGCAGCCACTGTGTACTCGTACATGCGCCAGAAACCTTTACTGACTGATTTGTTCATTGGAGCTTTACGTCCCAAAACAACACTCTGACTATGATAAATTAATTCTGACCGCTTGGAGTTCTTGAAAGTGCTCCCACATCCATGTATACGAGGGCTTTTGCATTTCGCCGCCATCAAAATGCGACCTTCCTTGGTCGGCAATCGAACCTACGACCTTGGGTTTTGCAGCAGAGCGTCATAGCCACTGAGCCTCTGTGGATAGTGTGCCAGAATGTAGAGGATGATTTTTATGCTATAGGGAGGAAAGGTCAACACGACACCATGCACGATCGCGATATCTTCGTCTCAACCAAGGCCGCACGCGATCTTCTGAGGTTCCCTCTGACGCACACTGCAACGCGGTCTCGGTTTGCGTGGTCTCAGCCTACGAAGTGCTGCACTATACGGGTGGGCGGAGCGAAACGGAAGCACCAATCACTCACTTCCGGGGCGCGCTATCGCGGCTTCTGTTCGCTATCTCGAGGATGGGCCGGCTGTGAGCCCCCTGTGCACTTGCGACTCGTTCCGCCCGAGCGCGGAGAGCTCTGGCGAGCTGGGCGAAGACGAGGAGGTGACGTGTTCGCTTTGGCGCACCGCTTCGATGTCTACGGCCAAAACAGTAACCGAGAAGTTTGGGGTAGAAATCTTGTGAGCCTGCGAAAGCCAGTGCGACTGAATGGTTTGTGAGGCAAGAACAACGAAGCAAAGGCTAAACAAAATTTTTAAGTGCGCTAATTGGAGGTTGGAAGCCAGATATCTTCGCTAGTATATACGTCATCACGGAGCGGATACGTTATGTGGTAACCAACATCTACATAAAGATACATAAAGATACATAAAGAAAACGATATTTAAAGCAAAGTTCTGCATAGAAAGTAGCATCGTTTGATCTCACTCTACCTATAGTCGCAAGCATAACAGCGAGACTCTCAGCTTTGCTAGCTCGAGAATCATTTTCGTTTGTATATATACTTGAGCATTTGGAGAAGCGATGAAACGTTTTGAAAGGTTCATAGAGCAGGTCTACGTCCCTTTGCAGCGACTCGCCAGCACTTGTCTCATCACAACGCATATCGCGTAACGCCAGTCTGTTTACACAACTGACAGAATATTCTAACCAGAACAATAAAAGAAGTGGCCCTGATGACGTCAGCTTGCCTGGTTTAAAAGTGGCAAAGACAGGATTTCATTCACAAGTGTTCTATTCTCCAAACATTTAGCGGCCTTACTTTTAAACTTCGGTTCAGGTTGTGTGAAAAACAGTTCGCTTGATCGCGAAGAAACGCCCACTTAATTAACGGTGGTGTCGTCCTCGTTTGCTCTGCTTAGACATCGGCAAGTGCGGCGTTTTAGGCAGCAAGCTGCAAGAAAGCTGACTGTGTGTTCTCATTTACACCACACGCACATTAACGAAGTTCGCATATTATTTTGCAAAACGCCAGAAACATTCAAAACCACGATAAAGAAAAGAGATCTCAAATCCCTTCGTATCTGAAAAGGCAGTCTACGCAATACCAGTTTACGTGCCAAGACCACGATTTGATTATGAGGCACGCCGTAGTGGGGGACTCCATATTAGTTTTGGCCACCCTGGGACCTTTAACGTGCCCTCAGTGCACGGGACACGGGCATTCTATTGCATTTCGCCCCCATCGAAATGCGGCCGCCGAAGCTGGAATTCCATCCCGCGACCTCGTGCTATAAGCAGCGCAATACTACAGCCGCTAAGCCACCACGGCGAGTGTTGAAAATGTTTATGTCAGCGTGTTTCACATTGACGCTCCCATGTTGTTCCGCGGCTTTCCCCTCTGCCTGTGCGCAGGTTGTGCCCGGACTCGGAGCCGCGTCCTGCACGCGTCAACCGGCCCGACGTATATAGGGCGTTCCAGCTAACATTATCCAAGCTGTTCAATAAAAGATAAGATAAAAAAGAAAGAAACGACCTTAAGACCTACGGTGTTCGGTCGTCAGACAACTGATAATCGAACACCGTATGCACTATAATTGCATCTTGCACGGTGCTTTTCCTTTAACAGTTTTTTTTTTCGTTTAAAAGCTTGGCTAACGTTAGCTGGGACACACGGTATGTATGTTGTATAGATGAGTAGGTACAGAGTGAGGTGTAAGAGTAAAGTAGCCGTAGCCCGCGACATCGTGCACCTTTATATGCCCTCTATAAGCCAGAAAAGATCGTTTTAGATACACAAATAAATGTGCTTTTCAACTCGGCTCCACCGGTTCCGCTCACATCGACGTACAACGTACAGCAGCTCCAGTAACGTCAGTCTTCACAACCGCCGGTATACCTGTTGCTGTTCTGCACGTCCCGGCGCAAAACAGGTGCTCAGGCGGGCGGCGCGTTTGTGTACATGCATTCCTGCGCTCGCTAGATGTTTCAACGCAAAAGCAGAGAGCCCCGCAATCGCAGAGCAAGTGAAAGGGACGCACCAGAAGCAGCATAGTTGCGTGCGCGCCGCGAACAGGAGCTGTCCCACAGAGAAAGGAGGGGCGGTGAGCGTCTGGCCCGCCAGTCACAGAACGTCGCTTCCCGTCTTTTGCTTCTTCTTCACGGTCAGCTTGCTTTTCTCACGGTCGCCTCGTCGAAAACGCACGCACCTCCGAGCACACTCCGTGACAAGCGTTGAACACCAGACAAGGGGCATCCCTGTCTTGGGATCGCGCAAATACACAAGTGTGTTTGAGCAGTGGCTCAGCTATGAGGAACGTAGTCCATATATTTTCGCACTTCTTGGTAATAGTCATAACTTTCGTCGGATGAAAGGACCGGGAGGGCGTTATGTAAATGAGAGAGATCATATGTCGCGTCGTCGGCTGCTTTCGCCTCAAACAGAGGTCAGAGGTATACCGGAGGCCAGCCTTGTTTAGGAACTGAAAGGTAACTTCAGGGTCTTCAGGGCCCGTATTCAAACACGCCTCTCAAGCTAGAATTGTTTGTTATAGGCGAGTTCAAGCCAATCCTGATGCTGGACATATAATGAGGGAAGGCAGGCAGCCAATGGCAAAGAACACGCTCGAAAGAACAGCTTTGGGAATTCGGCCGCAGATCCAGAAAAGACAATTTCGTTTCCGCATTTACAGTTCTCGTTCACTCGTTTTATTCCATCAATTCGTTCACATCGAACAGTTTGTTCAGGTACTGTGCTTGGTTAAAAAAAAAATGGAGGACGCTCAAGATTCGCCTTTAAGGGTGGCACGCGATAGCATTCAATCACCCCTGTCTGCTTTTCATGCTTCCCGTCAACTGCAGCTTATGTAACCGTAACGTTCATCGGGAAGTGCTGGCGATGAACGCTATGCATGAAAGCAAGCTCTCTGGTAGAAACGCGGCCTCTTGCGTGGGTCGATCGCCTGTCATTGTTTCGCACTTTTAATATCTCAGTCTGAGAAGAGAGAACATAAAAAAACATGCGCTGTCGTTTTTTTTTTTTCATTACGTTTGTCTATGGGCTGCAGTTCTCAAAATTCAGAAGAATTCTTTGTAAAGAATGAAAGACAAGGTATGAGCAACTTTGGTGGTTGGATATGCATAGTTCGGAATTTCGTTCGAAATTCCTTTTGCCGAAGCAACGTCCGACGCCGGACGTCGATGCTGGATTTTCTGCGACACGGGACCCTTAACGCTGTCGCGTTAAAATACGTGGAACAGCAACAGAAGATAGCATTATAGCAAAGAATATCGTGAGTGTTACACAATAAGCACAAAAAATCTGAAGTCGGACTGTTGATTGTTAATTAATGTGGATTACACGATTACACAATGTGGTTACACGCGGCCTCTTGCGTGGGTCGATCGCCTGTCATTGTTTCGCACTTTTAATATCTCAGTCTGAGAAGAGAGAACATAAAAAACATGCGCTGTCGTTTTTTTTTTTCATTACGTTTGTCTATGGGCTGCAGTTCTCAAAATTCAGAAGAATTCTTTGTAAAGAATGAAAGACAAGGTATGAGCAACTTTGGTGGTTGGATATGCATAGTTAGGAATTTCGTTCGAAATTCCTTTTGCCGAAGCAACGTCCGACGCCGGACGTCGATGCTGGATTTTCTGCGACACGGGACCCTTAACGCTGTCGCCTTAAAATACGTGGAACAGCAACAGAAGATAGCATTATAGCAAAGAATATCGTGAGTGTTACACAATAAACACAAAAAATCTGAAGTCGGACTGTTGATAGTTAATTAATGTGGATTACACGTCAACGTCAATGTGATTACACGTCTACGTCAACATAGACACCGAATGGTGTCGGTATCTAGGGGAGAGGAGGCGTAGGCTGGGACTCTACTGCAGAGCCTCTGTATTTGGTCAAAGAAGGACTTAAAAGCGTTTTCTTGGCATATTGAGGGACATGGAAAGGTGGAGGGAATAAAAACACTAATAAAAAAGACTACAAGACACGTGAGCGTGCCTTTGGGATGATAATTCTATATACCAGTGTGACTCTAACTTTCTTGGTAGGTAAGCAGCGAGCACAGGGTCTTACTTAAATATATAAAATGAATGCAAGATATATGATGATTATTGTTAGGGGCCAAATAAGCCCCAAAGGGACTATATATGAAGCCTTCAAGTAGACTTCGTCACATTTAGTTTGACCTAAACAAGATGGCGAAGCTCGGGCTTGAATCGTGTAATTAAAGTGCTAGCGGGCAAGCTGGTGGCATCATTCCTCCCCCGCATTGTCTAAAAGCTTTCAAAAAGTGTGTTTCGGCTTCAACGGCACTATACTACCGAGAACGCGGCCATGTTGGTTAGGGCAAGTTAGATGTGTGGGACAATTCACTGTTACAGAATTTTTGCAAACGTACAATGGCAACAAGCGTCGCGTGATGCCGGGTGAAATTTGAAAGCATTATTCTATAGCCACTTATATAGAATACCTCAACAGGCAAGTGAACGATGACACCGAATTGGTGCAATCGAAGTACGATATGAAAAAAAAAGCGTCGGCGACAGACAATTATACTTGGCGTGTGTAATGACCTATTCACAGCTTAACTGTTTGCGTATACAACGTTGCTACCGCTCACGGAATGCAGGTATCTAAAGGTATTACGTGATCAACATGGGTATGAAGCACGCTTTCTGACAACACAATGGGACGGCACACGTACCATTCGCCCCTTATTTCGGAGAGCAATAATATTGCAGTGGTCACTCCGCAAACAGCCTTTGTTTATGGCATTCGCCAATGACCTGTTTCAAATTAGGTGTGAAGGCCGCTCTCTGATAAAAGAAAGTGTTACGGTTTCACAGTCCCGACAAACAATATATATATGTTAAACAAAGGAATGTAAACTGGAAGAAGGGAAGGACGACGATATGCGCATTTTGTTTGTCGCCATATATACATATATACGCAGCGCGGTTACCGCGTACCCAGCGCGAATACGCCATTAAAATCCCGACAAGGTGCTGGCAAACGCTGGACAAACATTATGCATGGGCCAGCATAATGCAAAATTTCTTGCGCTCGATTTTATACATTTCTCATCCACCATTCACAGTCGGCCGATCCCGGCGATAACGTGGGCGGACCACTGACGAACCACTGACTGACCACTGACTTCTCGGACCACTGACGAAACACGAAGAGGAAAAGCGTTGGAATAATATGGTTACATTATACCAACCCTGCCCGAAATGTTTCTTTCTTGATTTCTTTTTTTTTTAATGGATGATCACGCACGCCCCTTACCGGTATATACCGTGCCTTATTCTTTCAATGCCCGCGTTTCCGTGGAACGTCAACTGAGCGCGGTGGCATAACGGAAGCGCATTTGTGTTTTTCCCTTTCCATGTGTCCTCGGCGGCGCACTTACTTCCTACTTTTCACATTTTTCAAATAGAATCTTGGAAGTGCAATGTGGGAATGATTTATCGAAGGGAGTTTTAGTGCATGCATGCACTGGAATTTTCTAATAGGATGCGGCTTCAGTAACGTAATATGGTTTAAAGCGCACCATCGGGAAATGTGTTAGCGTGGTTATGCCATAGAGACTGTACAGTTTCGTGGGTTACGCCCATCACGTATTATACATGTTGCACGCAACAACTGGTGGTAAGGTACGACTGCATCCTCAAATCGTGCGTCTCAGCTGCTCGCCGCATCTATGCCAACAGTATATCGGGACGAAACGCTTATTTACAGCGAAAAGTCCATGCACGGCCCCAGGGATGATTGCTTCGGGCAGCAAAACTACTACGGGAAAGGATGTAAAGGAGAATTTAAAGATTGTGTGGTGTATGGCGATGAGTACAGAAAAGTGTACGCGTTGGAAGAAACAATTACCCGACGGGTCATACACGGCCTTGCGTCTGGATCCATGGCTGGTAAAATCAGATGTATAAGAATCCCGTGGGCATATATCTGGCAGTTTTTTAAAGTAAAGAATGAAATGCGGAATTTGAACTGACCTTATCTGGTCATCCGTCCCATTACATCGTCCGCCTTCCAGCGCCGTTATATTTAACTCTCCACGTCTGACATGAATTGCAAACGTTTCCGGCAGCTGGTATAAGTTACACAGAGAGCATTCGCATTAGTTAAAAACACGGCAGTGCCAAGCGTAAAATTTTTAATTTATTTCTGCATTGTGTACGCGAGAAGCACAACGATCGAGTGTGCTCATAAGACTTGATTAGTAGTATTTGCGAGCGTCAGGGAGAGTCGGCTCTACACTGTACATACGTGCCGACCAACGCATTGATCGCACTATATATATTCATTGAAGTATCTGACGAAAACGGATTAGTATATAGAATTAGAATTAGTATATTAGTAAGTATTAGTATTAGTACATTAGTAATTAGAATTAGTAAGTCTTGAGCATCGCTCCCGAACGGACGTCACTCGGCAGAATGTATGGATGGATGGATGTTATGAGCGTCCTCTTTGAAACGGGTGCTATGGGATGCACCACTAAGCTCTTTTTCTTATTTTCCTTAATCTCTTACTTATGTTCTATTTTTTTAGCAGTAATAAAATTCCCAGTATCAAACTTTCTGAACTCTTATACGCGCCACTTACCGGTCCTAATGTGTGTGATCACCGAAATATCAGACAGCCCGCAAAACACATATGCGGGCAACGCGTTATTTTTATGTCTGGTGATGATGGTCGTAACACACAAGCATGCGAGCCTGAGGCGAATCTCACAAGCATATGTGTATTCCTTACAATACGGAACTCGTTTAGAATACGAACTTGTTCATATAAACGAGTGGCCGATAGCACATTTAAATTTTATATATATATAGTTGAGCAGCAGCGCGCTAAGCAAGCTGCTGAACAAGTTTTTCGATGTGCTTGGTTATCTCTAATAGCCTTCGCAAGTACAGTCGAAGTAAATAAGCGAAATGCTAAACGAGCGAACTCTCGAAAAATTGGACTGTCAGTTGAAAGAGCAGCCACGGAAACTTTTTTTTTTATGTATCTAGGAAGAACATCAAGTGAATTATTTAAAATCTCTTTCAACTAAGTAAAAGCTCAGTAGCAAAACGTACATAGTACCATAAACTCGGAATTTCAAAATTAATAAATGGCAGCAGTAAATAAAAACAGTGCATACTTTTCCTTCTTGTAATCCGTTATATTATAGGCACATTTCGCGTCGATTCAGCATTGATAATCATCAAAGGAGCGTATATATACTCACCGTCCCCGACGTGTGACGTCCGGCACAACAACGAGAGGTGTATCAAAATCCAAGTTTGAGCGACGGCTGCGCATGATGTCATTCTCAGGAGAATGTGGAGCGTTCATCTGCTACGACAAAACTAAAGCACGCGGATCGACGCTACGGCTCTCCGAAGCGGTCCAACATAGCGTCGCGCATAGCTCCGGTCAGCGAGGGCCGAGTCCGACGTTCAGCCGATGTTCGAGAGCGGGAGCGAAACCGCGGACGAAAGTGGAGCGGGCGGCGCGCTCCGTTCCCGTTGCTCACGTGGTTCTTGCGCTGCTGATTAAACCCACCGCGCCAGCAGACACACACAAAAAAATAGTTTAAAAAAAAAACGCGCAACACAATGCAAGCTCACTCTAACTTACTGGTGACCAGCTGTCACGTGCACCTGTTTGTGAAGCTCTCGTGTTTTGAAATAATAGCTATCCCATGCAAAATAATGCGAGATATCATGCAATTTTCACTAAAATCCACACCGGCTGCAAGAGAATCGAAACCGAAATCAGAACATATTCTAGGTGGCGCTGTGGGCGACAAATGTTGTTTTATTTGTTGCTCCGCCGGCCATCTTGTTGAAAAGCTGCTTGTTCACTGTTTGAAGGTATGTGCTTCACACGCTGTATTTGATCTTCTAAGAAACTCTCCCAAATTTCGTCGTGTTTCCTGTATATAGTAGTTGACAGTACTGCCATGTGCGCAAATCTCTGCTTGATAGTTAGAGATTTGTTAACGCTGAGCTGCAAAACCGAGTGATTTCCGCGGTGAGCAGCTTGGCGAGCACATTGGGTGTCAAGTCACGTTGAATGCCACGATATTTTCAGATTAGTTATTCCACGTGTGTTTGTGTGATTTCTGTATGTATCTTAATGTATGTATCGATAACTGAAAAATCCCTTACTGTAAAGTTATTTATGATTTTACCGTGCTGCGTTTGAATGAGTGGAGGACGATTTGAGGATGCTTTGGCTCTCATTAACACTGTACATATCGTTTCACCGTTGTTTTGTCAGATGAATCTTCCTCCGTTAAGACCCACAAACTCTCAGAAGAAGCCGGCGTCAGTGGAGCATGGCGACTATGGTGTCCACGATGTTATGCTTCATGGGTGAGTTGCGAAGGGCGGCATAATTTCCTATGTTCTCGAAAGTGTATCGTCGTTGCTTGCTAAATTCGATTGTTTTGTATCGCCAGGTTTCCCAGCGTGAGGAACAGCCTCGCAAGCTCCCACCCTTTAGAGGAAACGGAAAAAAGCGTAAGTTTCCTTTGTTGCTGCTTAGTGTCTTTCTGTACCTAAATCGTTTGCCTTACTTTACAGTTCGAGGAAAATGCTAGAAGGATGCAAATGGCGACGGCCCGATCCATTCAGGGACTTCATGCCCCTCTGAAACTCATGGTGGAAAGGAAAGCAGCTTTGCAGGTAAGGCGGCAACTTCTTACGTTACAGTGGCATAAGGAGTTTAGCAGTGGAAGGTGCAAGAAATTGCACCGCGGAATCATTGAAATCATCGGAAACCTTCCAAAAAAGCTTTCCAATGTTTGCAGCCTCATTCGTAAATTGTTTGCAGCGAATAAAAGATTTCAGCCACACAGCTTGTTTGAAAGCTGCCATTTATACTTAGAGCTCAGTGTCACAGGCAGCTGTAAGTAAGAAGGATACATCTGGAAATGCTAACAAGGCCACCCAACGTTCCTGGTAAAGGGATATGGCGACCAATGTGACTCACTGTCCCCTTCCCCTTGAATTAAACTTGCCTGATGATTAGCATGCAGAACGGCACCGCATTTGGAGGTGATAAAATTTAACAGTGGTTAGCAGTATGTTATGCCATCTCTCCATCACCTACAATCAAGAGTGCTGTTTACTCGGCCGTATGGCTGCCCGATATATTGAATGCCTATAAACAAATTAGATCCATGCTAGAGTATGCCAAGGTGGTGTGGTATTCATGGACTTACACATTAACGGTCTAAAAATTACCCAAGAAAGACTATTTTACATTATCTTTTATCGGTCTGACTCTCTTTCGTTCAAAACAAGGTTATTTCGCTTAAACATTTTACGAACATTTACCATGTGAAGAAAGATAAAAAGATTGAAAACATATTTGCACAAGTAGTCACACTGGCCTAGACATTGACGAACAGTAACTTGTTCCTATCGATTGCATGCGAACAAAACACAAGTTGTTCTGCGAATCCTTTTGTCACAAGGTTAAAAGTAGTCCTTGCAGTTGCCAAATGGAATTGACTGCCTGTTGAGGTAGTAAACGTGGGTACTGTGGGTGCATTTGTCTACAATTGAAATGTATGTATTCAGAAGATTTAATATAGTGAAGATTTCTCCTGTGTTTCTTTTTCTGTGTCTCATTGCAACTTCATTACTATTTACATGTTATGAACATTCAAGCTGGTTCATCACTATTTTAATGTGTGTTGATGTGTTTATCAGTGCTGATTCTCACTTGGTTTGAAAACTTTGCTGGCTCCTTTGGCCCTTTCTGAAATGAACAGCAAATTGTTCCTCACAATTGGGTTCATTGTAAGTGAAGGTTAAATTGTTTTCTTAGATGTGTAAAGAACCTTTACATCACAATATATGAACTGAAAAATTCCTTGATGAAGTTCTTTTTGTTTCACTTAGCTTTTGGGCCAAGCGCCATAGCACATTCAAGAGTACGGTTGATTGTACAATCAATTGTTCAACACATGGCTTTCTTAGTGGTTTTCCTGTGAGCCACTGGTCATTTTAATCATGTCCACTGTCAGTAGATTGGGTATAACGTCCCAAGGTAACATGTGCTATGATTATGAGAGATGCTGTGTGGAGGGCTTTTAATTTTGAGAGACTAAACAAACATTAAGTCATTATGAGTAGTGTGTCTTTTTTTTGGTGGAGCTCTCAGTCCAGGACCTCATTGCCAGTGGCCAGACTGCCTGGGGTTTCTCTAACGTGCTCCAGTATGATAGCCAGTGTTTGGAATCTGTACTGTTTCTTAACTGAACCAACTGCCTTTTCCAACAGATTGGCAGACTGCCATTCTTGCCAAGTTCCAACACCATGTTGGAGACGCTGGACGGCCGAGATGAAACCATCACATTTGAAGACCTCTACAATGGTGCGTCACCTACACACCTTTGTGTGGATATTGCAACATTTTTTAAGGGATGTGTAAGCTAGAGAACTATGGTAGCTAATGGAGGAGCCAGTGTTGGTATTTTGTAATGTTCGATTTCATTTTCCATTCTTGTCATTTGGTGTGCTGAGTATCCAATCTTGGTGGTAACGGCATGTCAATCATGTGTGAGCCAATGGTGAACAGCGAAAAGAATGGAAAATAAAACTGAAGTTTAGAAACTATGGTCCCAGATGTCAGTAGCATGCCCATGATCTTGCTTACTGATTAGTAATTAATATACTTCATTAACATGGCATTGATGATGTGTGAGCTGGAAGATTGTATGAAGCATAAAGGTTTTTCTACCAGGCCCTGGTAAGGGTTGTCCACAAAAGTGTCACAATTCTAGGCAGTTGAGCTTCAGCTGAAGCTGCTTCTTTCAATGTCTCCAAATCTTTGGCTAGGCCTAACTTTTAAATCTAATTTCTGCAGCTACATAAAAGTTTTCAGATTATTGATGTAAAGTAGTTCACATTTGCTACATTGTAGAAATACAATGCTTGGCTTCAAGCCTGAGGGTACAGAAATAGAATAACAATTTGTTCCTCTGAAGTGCTAAAAAATGATGTAGTGATGGCATGTAATTGATGAATACTGTTGTCTTTCAGAGTTCTCAGAGTCCGAGGTGTTGCGACCTCCTCAACTGGTAATGGAAAAGCACTTGAACCTGCTCTGAACTGTGAAGAAAGTTCCCTGTCTAAGCTTTTGCAAATAAATCTACTTTTGAGTGCACACAAATATTTCTCTTTGGTGTAGCCCTGTCGATCACATGTTAAAACATATTTGTACATTGAAATACAGACACAATTCTTCTTTTTTGGGAAGCGATTAAGAAAGCGATGGGTAACTCCTGATTATCACAACCTGTAAACAAAAGGTGATATCATCTAACCACTAGGATGAATAGGCATATGCAGTATATTGTTTCTAGATGGGCGTTCTCATTTCCTGGATACAGGTCTGCTCCTTGGCATTGGTGCGATAAATATTAGGAGATACTTTATATACACTGTTTCCACAGCTATATGACAAGTGACCTAACTGAATTGGAGTTTTCATTGTGATAGTAGACAGTTTTAGTTTAGCGTACACTATAGCATGCCGTACGCTAAGCAGCGCATGTTTTTTACAGATTTAGTTGGCCTGCAAGATCTCTGGATCTCAGAGGCCATATGCCGTCGCTGCAGCTATCTCCCGACTGTAGCAGTAGGTGGTGCTGACATCTCGAATGTTTCTTTCGTTAGGCTTCAACTTGTTCGAAACGAGAAGCGTTCTCGAAAACACCACAAGGTTATCCATAATACCCTGTTGTTTAAGCAGCCTAAGACTAAGCGAGTCATTTACAGTCATTTGCTACGAATGAAGTGAATTTACAAAAGCAACGCCAAATTCAATTTGAAACGGGCAGCCGGAACTGTCACCATGTTTCACGCAGACGCTAATGCTAAATCTGAGAAATAGCGTGCATACGCTATGGGTCGTTTAGCGTTCTGCGCACGCGCAGTGACAACCTGCTATTTTTAGCATACCCTAAACTAAAACTGGTATGTGCTGCAAGGACTCCCGCCGCATTCGATGCATGGCTTAACTCCCAGGAAATTATTGCAATGTCATGCCAACAATGAAATATATGAGCAGAGGCCCAAAAGTAACACAGGTCATTTATTCGAATATTTCCTCAAACATTTCAAAACATTTACTTTAGAATTACTCTCTCTGGGACACAATAGACTTGTCCTGCTCATTATCTTTCACAACTGTTCAACTCTTGCTGCGCTGACCAGCTCAGACCCGCAAGAGCAGCGACAGCTGATCCAGCGGGCATACGGAGTGGCGTGAGCCAATGGGGCCCTGAACTAAGGGCTGCACCCTACGAGAAAGTCGCCCAATCGCATTAAAAATAAATGTCTTTTCTCTCTTGCAAACTGATGAGCCTCAGTGCTTCCATCATTTTTTGTCATCTCGTCCACATCTTCAAAATGCTTACCTTTAAATGTCAGTCTTTTGGATAAGAAGTTGCTTGAGACAAGATATAGGGAGTAGATGAATAGGTAAGATAGCAATGTCATCCCATTTTTGTTGAGAATTACTGCACACACACAGTAGTGATGTGTAGGCAGGATCATTGCGATGCTCAAGCCATTTTATTGTGAAAGCAATTATATGGACACTCCAGGTGCATTTCTGCCACAGGTGTCGCTGTGACATTCCGTATAAAGCCCAAGATCAATAAAATTGTCGCCGCATGCTGTATGCGAGGGTGAGCTGACAATCGCAGTTCAATTTTGCGCATGCAAGGGAGGAAAGCAGGGAGGAAACGCGCTGCCTGATGGTAGAGAGGGCACATACCCTCCCAGGCTGCTGCATCTTAAAAGCCATCTGCAACGGGGAAAGAGTTCGCCTTGCACTGTGTTTTTGAGGCTTAGTTCGTGTTGATGCAAGAGGCAGCATGAAGGTCAATTTGTTCGTTGCTGCTGCCGTGCTTCCTCGCTCCGGCGTTTTGATGACGAGTTTCCGCAGTCGTCGAGTGAGATGTATTCACATTAGCTTGTGTGCGTGACACCATGCATGTTAATCTAGCTAGTGTGCCTGTGTTTACAAGTTCTTACAGCCGATAAAACTACTATCCTTACTTTGTATAGCTGTTCACTAATTTGCTATTGCAATTGATGCTTTGCCTTCTGGGCAAAACTGCAACTTTTTGTGAACTATATTGTACAACTGCTGGGGTACTTCAATGTAAAAATGCTAACTGGCCTTGTGCTGCATATTGAAAAGGTTCAAGGTGCTCAATATATTGAAATGTTTCCAATTGACGATAGGCGTCGTGGGCATGGACCTAAAACCAATCTTGGCCGCCTCTATGCGGAGCAAAAAGGCACACGGGGCGGAGGAAGCGGCCATCGCCTTAGCCATTATAAGCACTAAAGCCAACACAATCATGACAAAGGGCCCAACGTCGTGGCGTTGTGCCCAACGCCACGACTTTACTGGGACAACCAAGTGACCACTTTTTCACCTCCTCAATAATTCTTGCTTCGTGGCCAAGAGTAGGAAACAGTTCTCAAACAAAGCATCCATACTATGAAACATGGATAGGAAACAGCAACTTCCTATGAGAAGTATATAGACACTCCTATACCAGACAGCACAAAGGTTGAATAAATTTATTTCCACATCAAAGAAATAGAGATACGTGACAAGCATTCACACACAGTGGCTGAATAAGGCACTCCTTACACAAATGTTCGGAACAGTCATGCCATATAAACGATGCCACGGTCATTTTGGGATGACTAGAGATGCCAGCAGTAAAATTAACAGATCACATTACAAAGTGATAAGTCTCGGCAGCACAAAAATGTGCCTGCAAAGCAGATCAGAGTGGCCAGGACCATTTCACCTAAATTCTGCTAAAAGCATAACAGTAAAACTATAACTCCTCTCGCATCAAACAAACTTAAGATCAAGCAGCTCGTATGTGGCTAGTGCTGCACACCACATCAAGTTCAGTAGCTGTACGGCCGTGTCTAGCCAAAGCTAATTATGTCCTGTGTTTTGTCAGGTAACTTACAATGGTACGAAAAGTGCACACACAATATATTAGAATTTATGCCACTAGTGTTCCATGAAAAGGGCTTTGGTGAATGGCAAGATTAACCTGTACATTACCATTTACACTTGCACACATACACACACACCACTTTAGATTTGCTCCGAGAAATGCATAAATAATATGTGCAGTAACACCACAATAGTTACTAATAACTAATCAGAAACAAGGGAGAAAGGAGGACCCCACAGCAGTAGTAACAAAGCAAACAGATGTGCTTGGCAAAAAATATACATTAAAGCTCTGGTAGTCCTGAAGTCTCTAAAACGCAAGGAAAACTGCGGGGCACAAGAAGGCAGCAAGCTGCTGCAGTTTCCTCTGAAGTGTCAGCCAGGCTGGCCAATAAAAAAAGAAGAAAACTGTCAAACTGATATTCGCCGACGGTGCGACCATTATCACTATCCTCTCGGTCGCTATGTGCACAACCACACAAACAACGGCAGGCAGCTGACAAATCCGTCATCACATAATAACCAATCTCCAACTTTTGGAAAGGCAGCCCTAAGTAACATGTGCATTTGTAGAGCTGCCTGCAATGCTCAGATACCCACTTCGAGATGGCCTGTCATTCAGAAAGTCGCCGGGCTCATTCACCGGAATGTAGGTATCATCTGAAAAGCTTCCTAGCAGAAGTTTTCGCTCGCTGAAGTAGTCAGGCTTGCGTTGGACTGTATTCTTCACAGTGTTGCCTGTAAACAGTAAAAATGAATGCACATTGAGTGACAGACTACTTGTGTTAATCAATGTTCAGCTTTTACAGATGTATCAAACTGAATGAGCAGAACAATAACATAACATGCAAGAGGAATAGTCCACTACTGTAGTTGCTGCAGTTTTTCTCAACATTTTATGGCTAGAGATTACACTTATATGCATGTTTCATTCGGTTCAAAAACTAACTGACAAGTCTGTTCACATTTGATATGCTTTATGAAAACCATAAGATGAAGCGCAGTAGAAGAAGTGGCAAAAGTCCTTCCCCAAGTGAGGACAATAGTTTTTTAACAGTTCCGCAGAATGCAAATCAAGTACATGCTTATCTTTCACAAGCTTATGTTTCATAAACATTGGTTAGGTCACCTCCTTTTGATAATCATCAACAGCTATCCTACTTAGTGTTTTGTTCCTTCCTATTTACTTCACCAAGTGAGTTCTGAACATGACAGAAGGAACACACGTGTGGCGAGATGCAACAGTGACTAAAGCTCAATTCTCAAACACAATAAATCTTCTCAATTTATGAACGATAGCAACAGTATTGGTTAATTCCATCACATGGCAGACGTAAAAGGTCTTGCTTTAACAATAGTGGGCAAACGGTAGAACCATGGCTACTAATGTTTCGATACACACAAGCACAGATGGTGGTAGAGGTTCTTTGGCAGAAAGTTGTGGATCAGAGCACTACTTCAGAAAACTGGCGCTGTGACTTGTACACTATTGCAACTCTTTAAAGAAAGAACTGTGCGTACAAATGTTGGCATAACAACTCATTCTATGAAGATGTTAGGAAACACAATTGCATTAAATTTCAGCCCATACAAATATTGACACATGATCCTGACATTATACATCACCTCTATTTGTTAGTTTTATAAATAAATTTGAATCCTGGAACCTGGCAGAGTGGTGCTACACCTACACCACTTTGTCTACAATGTGTACCTAAAATTGAACTGCACTTTAGTGGCCTTTTAAAGACGTTAAGCAGTGCCTTTTATGAACTTTCAAAATGCCTTTGGTACGAAAGGCTACCACCTCATGCAAGTCCTTCCACAAGAACATTTTGCATCCCCACTTATAAAGAGCCAAACTGTTGCTCCCAAGTCATCTTGGCTGCTCTAGCTCTCTGCCATTCCTAGCACTTTGGAACTTGCAGCTTTCTTGCCAGAGAGTGCAATGCTCCATCACGTGATGTCACTGGCAGAAAGGCCACATGATGTGGTGCCTCGCTTCTCTCATTTGCATGCCTGATTGACTATAACTAGCTGGAGTTCAGAAAGCACTATGATTGCCTGATCTGTTTTCCCTGTTGCCCTGATTAATTATTCTATTTAAGTTTGTTTTCTTCTATAACTCGTGGCTGCAGCTATTTGGAAGCTGACACCAAGTGGTCATGGCTACTAAGGTAAGTTTGTCTGGCTCACCAATAGAAAAAAGGATATCACATTGCTTATAATGTCACAGTAAGAGAATCTCGAAGATATTAACACGAAGAAGCTGATGAAAGAAAGGGTGACTGACAGAGAATGTCTAGGAAACCAAAAGCACTGACACCATATACAAATGAGATGCAGCTGGCGGAAGAGTACATGCTTGGAAAATGAAACAATGAACCAACCAGCTTGCAAAGCTGGCCTAAGTTCAAAGGCCTTTTGTAGCTGTCATTTGGGTAGGGAAACGAGCAGTCACCTTGCTTGCATCCCTCACTGACCATCGATATCAAGGTCAGAAGTTGATATATCTACAAGAAGGGGCAACTCCTACTGTAAGCTACATGGCTGACTCAGATTGTGATAATTGTGAGGATAACACAGGCTTACCATCTTCACAAAAAACACTGTGTTTTCAGTGGGCAAGGCCAGATTGTCGGCATTTATGCATACCATATTTACTCGGTTCTAATGCGCCCTCGATTGTAATGCACATCTGCTTGCCATGACGTAAAAAAACAAACATCCTTTACAGTACCGCGCACGTTATTTTTTCCTACAGAAATACAACCTTCATTTGTAAAAACAAAAATTTACTCCCAATACACTAAAGTTGCGATAAATATCTGCCCAGTGCAGCATACGTCACCTTACAATGTTGTGTGTGTGTATGGCTCATTCACGGCTCATTCATGTTACTACAGAGGACTGCCATAGTTGTGAACAGTAAACATTGCTTCCGAGATTCACATCTGGTCTTTCAGCAGAGAAAGTGTTTTGGGTGGTGTGACATTCATGTAGACAAAAGGACAACTATGAAAGCTTCTTGTAGCCTTTCCTGATAGTGGCATCGTGTCTTGTTATTAAGTATAAGTACCCTACTTGCTTCTTTTTGTGCTTCCTATGAACAGTGTCACAATGTCTTGACTGCAAGTTTGTTACTGAAGTCGCATTAGTTACACTCGTGTGATACTTTCCTAATTTATTTACATACCAGCTCCTAGGTAGCACTGGCACACAGCGCAAGTGGTTGCTTGTGACAACACAGAACGCTGAGCTTTTGTGACTAGTGCAATGCACAGTGCTTAGCTAACCAATATATTTAAAGTCACTTGAGGAACTCAAACAATGAGAACTAAAGGGGCTTTGCAAATGTGCAACTAGCATGTTCACTTGTTCCCAAGGTCATGTTGATTCCAGCTCTGTAGTTGAGGGAGAAGCAAGAGTGATGTTCACAGTACATCTCACTGCTGTGCTGACTTATTTCAGTAATGCATGATGCCTTCACTTGGAAGTTGGTGACAGCAGACGGTTATATCTCTGCATAAGTGCTGGTTAAAGGGTTGTGCAGTGGGCAGGTTTAGCCAGCATGTCGTACCAACTTCCTCCATGTGTCTGTGATGTGCTGTTGTCAACTGGCTACATAGCCTTTCATTCAGGAGTCGGAGCTTAAGCCTTATTTCTAAACTCTGCTGCCCCTTACTATGCTACATGGCAAACTGGCATTAAAAAAAGAAATTCAGTCAACTCTCATTACAATGGACCCTGGTAATCCGACGAAAACACAAAGCTTTATCCAAAGTCCGTAATATCCAAAACACCTCACTTCCGAAACTTTTATTGCAATGTCTAAGAATGTTATTGCATTGTTACTGCAAAGAGTGAGTGACGAACGTCCAAAGTAAAAAAACAAACAAAATAAAGTCACAGTTTCGCCCGCAAGGTGAAGCACCGATTGCAATAGCCAATTAGTAGACAGCTATGTGAAGTAAGGATAACAGTTTTATCTTGCTCGATGACCGTGGAAAGTAGCTGTCAAAACGTTGGAGTGAGGAAGTGCGGCAGCAGCAGCGAGTGTATTGACCTTTATACTGTCTCTCGCTTCAATGCGAACTAAATGTCGAAAGCACAGCACATATGAAGCTACCGGAACTGGGCGCACTTTGTCCACATTGCAGATCGCTTTCAAGATACCACGGCCACGCAGCCACGCCGTAAGCAGCAGCCACCAGAGAGGAACACCCTCTCCCTTACCTCTCTCAGTGCCTTGCATGTGAGAGAACACAGCATATTTCTGTCTCGCCTTCCTCTCTTACACATGCTATATTGAGCCACGATCTTCGGATGACCCTCACAAGCCTGTCAGCCCGTGTCGACACGGCAATAGTACGTTTTATATGCCTGATTAAAAAAAAAAAAATTTCAGCTAATGTCGTCCACTGCAGCCAATAATCTGTTGTAGCGCGGTCCGGTAAAGGTGAACTTCGTTGCATTACTGAAATAGGTAGAACAAACTAAAGCTGAAATAAGGTCCATTATATCCGAATGTCTGTTGTACACGGGTCCATTGTAACGAACGTAGACTGTATTCATCTGCAAATGAAATGCAGAAAGAAGCGACCTCACCAGCAATGGAGTTCATAGGAGCTTTTTATTTGTCTGTGTCTAGCCATTTCTTAGTTACACAACTTCCATATTTCTGTGCTCCAGTTTTCATTATTGTTTTTGAACTTACGTGCCACACAGGTGGCACGTAAGTTCACCATCGTAACTTCCCCACGCATCTCTGTGACACGCAAGTGTATTAACTGTTTCCATTAACAAATTACTGTATAGCTCCCTCCTGTAAGAGTAGCATGCACTTATCTCAGATCAAGTAAATGCAACAGTCAGGGTTACTCTTGTATGTAAGCTAGTATTTGCTGTAGCAGCACACTTTCACCATGGTGGGTACTACAGGGCCAAGTCCACGCAGACAGGAGACAGCTAGAGAAAGCAGGGACAGAACAGCCTTAGCTTGAGGCTTGTGTGGTACATGCGCCCATCCCAGGTAGAGTAAAGCACATATAGTAGCCTGCCTTACCGCCATGGCTAGCACGGCCTTTCATACATCCTGTGTCAGGTCAGAGGTCCCGCGCGGCCATGAATGAGAGGCAGCAGGGAGTAGCCCGCCTTACCGACATGTCTAATATGGTCAGACACGTCCTGCGTCACGTCGGACACGTCCCACATGGCCATGAACGACAGGCAGCAGGGAATGGGCCGCGCGTGTGGATCCACGTACGGGACGTGTGAGAAGGCAAAGTAGTGGGCAACCGCAGCCACAAACATCTCTATGCAGATCAGGAAGTCCTGAAAGGAGTGCAAACAAAAGAGCTTCTTGTTACTTTTGCCGATCATCCCCAGTACAAGTACAATGTATTCCTGTGTGCAGCACACAAGCGCAGCACACCCACTCAATGTATTCTAACTGTATTTACCCATTATTCTAAATGTATTTACCTAAGTCTAATAAGTACTTTTTCCAAGGAAAATGGGCCAAGAACTGACTAGACAACAAAACCCAATCCAAAACCAACACTGCAGTCATGATTAGAAAAGGCCTACAGTAAAAGCCAAGATCTATGGCACTGTTATCGCAAGATGGCGACAGAGAACATTTTTGTGTAGGTTGGTGGTGATGACATGCTGCTTTCCTTACAAAGCCTCATTCAAGAGAAAAGCTGTTTTAGATGTTAAGATAGCAGCAACAGAATTATGTCACATGTTTTTTATGTTCCAGAGATGTATGTATCTTTGGATGAATTGACAAAGTAGTTAGTTGAGGTGTGAGACACAGTCCCATTTGTGATGGTTGCACAGAGTTGTTCAAGGAATACACAATATCTAACACAATGAATGGAAAGGAAGATGACATGTTGTGGTCCATTGAGCACAGTAATTAGCTGACTGAGAGTGATGTCAATGAACATTACATGTAAATAAATTTCCACACTGTGAAGGAAAATCATGTATTTTTTATGATTTACCAATCATGCTACTCTTTTTGTGTTAAAAAAATTAGATGCCCGTAAGATTCGGGCTCAAATTAATTTTTTACTTTCAACACACAAAAATTTGATGTGCATTAGAATCACGTAAATGTGGCAATCATTGCGATGTCTACATGTGCAACAAAACACCCTCATTGCCCTTGAGACTGTTCTGCAGATGTGGCCGATCAAGGAATGCTACATGTAATTGAATTACCATGACCAGTGGCCCACACATTTCAACAAAACGATAATTACATTAGTCTCAAGAAACTGTGCTACGGCTTAATGCTTTTATATATGCCATATTCACACAGTATTTATTTATTTATTTATTTATTTATTTATTTATTTATTTATTTATTTACGATAGATGCATTCAAGGCCTGTAGGCACTACTGAAAGGCATGGTAATACAGTTGATCCCATTCAAGTGCCACGAAAATTGTATTGTTAGAACTGATAATTGTTATAACCGGGTTGCATGAAAACGAAAAATTCAAAATGGCAGATAGTGTAGCTGTTCAGAGAAAACTATAATGGCGGGGAGGCCAGTTCTCCCTCTCACCACCTTCCTCCATCTGGCTTCTGATTGTGTTGACTCATTTAACTGTTGAAGTCCGCTTCCTGCGCGCTCTGATCACATGTTGTTAACAAGCCGTGGATGTTGGCGTTCAAGACTGGCACTGCTATAACTGCAAAGAGGGGTCACAGGCAGCAAGTGACATACGAGCTCCGCCAAGCATCGCCTTGGTGGCCCCACCAGACACCTTTTAAAGAATGCGGGAAGGTTGTCGCGGCAGCATCTCGGCTTGAGAAATCCAGAGGAAATGCTGGGACATGATCGCCACAAGCATCTCACCATGTACTTCCCACTGTCTTGCACAAGAAAAACAGCATGTCTGTCAGCCTTGCTTGTTTTAAGCGAACCTTGCTGACATCCTTCTCCATGGCATCCTGGTGCTCCACATAGTGAGCAGAAAGTCCCTCACGAAAACAAGCCCATGAGGAACTGACTCATCTACAGGACTTCCCGCATGCTGTTGAGGCAGCATGCTCTACAGGGTCAGCGCTGCCGTCGTGGCTGTAACTGTCGCTGTCCGATGCAAGCACATTCACGATGATCGCCTCATCGGTTAGAAGCACTTAGTTTCCAAATCTATAGCATTGTGCTTTCTTTTCACTGGCAACGTCATGCATGGCCAATGATAAGCGAGCGGATCAGCCATCTTCCATTTCGGTGGCAAGTTAAACGAGGCTGAGAAACTACGTGGCCAAGAACGACTTCAACGCAACGAACAAAGACAAGCACGAGCGACTTAATCCGTTAGCAGAATTTCGCAGAATGAGGGCCGCAGAATAAAGAACCAACTGTGAGGGCCCAGACATAGAGATGGTCCAGCGAGCAATCTGGGAGCAGCGCTGGCAGTGCATTTGGCGCGGTTCATATGTGTTTCGGAGGGTGGCACGGCACACAACTATGGGCGCAGCCCATTCCTGTTCAGAGGGGTAGAAGGGCGACGGGAGATGTGCGTGTGAGGCTGGAGTGCATCTCTCATGATGAGAAGAGCGTGGCGGCAATTGCGGTGGCGGGTGATCGTGCAGCGGCTCGCATTTCCCTTTTTCTTCGTTCTTTTCAAAGATTTTGCATTCTATTGTCTTTCGGCACGGACACCCAGCAGCCAGACTTTGTCGTTATAACAAATAATGTGGCATGGGGACATTGTAGCAAGCGAGTTATTTCCCCACAAAATGCATACAAAAGGTGGTGGTGCAGCAGCTTTTCATTGTTATAACTGATATAGTGTTAAAACCGGTATCGTTATAAGCGGGTTTGACTGTAAATCAAAAAGTGCAGACAAATGTGTGGACAGCGTAACAGTACATAGCTTAAAGAACAGGCAGCTGCATCAACTGATGTACAAAGGAAGGCTGTATGGCATAACTGGCATGTTTGTAAATATATTCATTGAAGTAGACAGGATTCCCGATACTCTTGTTGCACACTTACACATAGTGAGCTTGATGATGTCATACTTTGCCTAGCATTGGCCTTTTTTTTTTATTCATTCATTTGTGGCAACAGTAATAAGGACAGGATAACTTTTCTTGCCTCCCCTCATTGTTTTACTGCAACAGCATCTGTGACTTAGAAGATGAGGCAATACTTGTGCATTTGTCCACTAGTGCATTTGTTCGTCACACTTTGGTTCAGCCACGACCCGACGTAATGGAAGCAAAGCTATTTGACCTTGAGTTAAACTAATGACTGTGCATTTTCATGCCAGAAATACAACCACTACATAACAAGTGCTTTCCATACACAGACAATACCACAGCATACAGCTGTGGACAGCGTTGATTCAGACACAGAGCCCGAAACATTGGTACTTGTGCACTGTGACATGCTCTTTCTACACTACAATAGCATTTGAATTGCTTTGTGAGTGCTGCATAAGGGACGTAAGAGTTCATGAAGCAAACGTATGGCACTCTTTGGCCATATATAATATCGCATATAAATGCGATATTACAGAAGTTAGGTGTGATAACGGGAATTCTGAACCGAAACCGCTACTTAATTCCGAAGTCAATAATATTGATCTATAATGCCCTCTTCACTTCGTATCTAAACTACTATCATTCGGTCTGGGGGATTACTACGCAATCGAACTTCGCACGGCTATTAGTAATGCAAAAAAGAGTTTAGAGAATAATTGAGAATGTGCCAATCCGGCATTCTACTGTGGAGCTATTTAACAAATTCAGAATATTTGGAGCACAAGACGCATATGAATATAAATTGTTGCATGAATATCGCCTTAACTATGACTGTCATAATTCTCTCTTCATGGGGTTAGTAAATCTCCATCTGAAGGAAGCGTCATATAATACAAGAACAGAAATATGGAATGTTCCGTATTGTCGCACTGGCTATGGTAAGCAAATGCTTCTTAACAAACTTCCATGTCTACTAAATGGCTATAATGAAAAACAAATCGATATTCGCAAAGTAAAATTATCTGACTTGTACGCATTCTTCTTAGCCTAACATTGACCTCTAGAGCTGTTTATGATTTGTATTTAATTATATTGTTTTAATGCCACTATTACTACACTTATGTTGTTATGAAATGTTGTGGCAGTGTTCGATGCTGAGACGAAGTGATGTATCTTAACGCATGATGCCTTATGTAGGGCAGTGACTAGTGATGTGTTTAATCTTGAGGTTTTTGTCAAAGTGTATGACAATGTTGTGTTTAATGTGACGGTTTTGTGAAAGTGGATGACCATATGAATAAAATGTATATGCCTCTGATGCTGTCTTTTCCAGTGTGGGGGCGAAGGACTCCCTCAAGCCATCCTTGAACGGCTTTTTCCTTCGCCTCCCATCACATGTATATGTGATAAACCAATAAAGAATCAATCAGTCAATCAACCAGTATCTCTTGCACCAAAAAACACATCATCATCATCATCATCACCATGAAGGAAATGCAAAAGAAAACAAGAAAAAAAAAAGGCCGGAAATGAAGGCAGGTCATCTCTTCGAAGGCTCACTAATGGGCATGTAATGCATGTCCTTCTTGCACGTGGCTGGCACAGTGGTTACAAATGGCCTGCTGCTTTAAGCTAGCTGCATACTTCTCTAGATTGTCGAGGAGCCTCTCGAAGTTGTCCAGGTGTTCCTAGGAGCCCTATTCGGGTAGCTCCAGTGCTACATGAATAGGGCTCCAAGGATTTTCCCCTCGAGGTCATATGGGATTCTCTAAATGTAACGAGGAGTCGGGAGGCTCACATTTGCTATTCAGAGCAATAAAGTCCGAAGAATAAACAAGCAACTGAAATTTGTTTTTTCCAGTTTTCTGCTTCTACACACACCTATATTCAAAAGTACAAGGATGTACACCCGTGAGCAAAAGTATACGGACCACAGGGTAACTGAAAAAACTGGATTTCTTTGTAATTAACATGTATAAACAGTAACTGAAGATAACACTAGAAAATTCGTAATGTTAAGTTTAGATTGCAGTCTCATTTCAAGTTGCATTAACAGACAGAGCAGAAAACTAGTTTTATCACGCAATCTCTGGTCCGTATACTTTTGCTCACAGGTGTACGTAGAACAGGACGAAAACATGATGATGCCAGCTTTAATGTTATTTTCAGAAAATACCATGTTATTTCTTCATAATGCATCACTGATACCAATGCTGGTGGCATTTCCACAAATTACAGCTATGGATAAGCACATTTGCAGAAAGGGCTCAATTAGCAAATTATAGTGAGCTCAGACTGGTTACTTTTCATAAATATTTTGAGGGCATGGATCACCTAGCGTTGCACACTGTGGTTAAGGGATTAGCTTGGAAGGCCACTAGATGCCCAGTTTTTTCTTATTACAACATAGATGATCTTTAGACATGCAGTTCCACTGGGATTGAAAACTAAGAAAATTGCTATACCTAGTTACCTTATTGAAAGGCACGATGCTTACCTGAAGACCTCTGTTCACATCACCAGCAGTTCCTTTCTCACTAAAGAAGGAGGGGGACACTATGCCCGTGTAAATCAACAGCGAGATGATCACTGATTGGCTGAAAAAGTAAAACAACTGTTTTTATATCTTATGGGGAGACAGAAAACAAAAACGGTTAGAGCTAATCCAATCACATTAATACTTGATCTCTGCATTTCAACAAAAGCTTACATTTTACTCTATGCATGTCATGCTTCTTAAGTACTGAAAGAGGCCAACCATGATCACTGGCAGAGCTACGAGCAGCAAGCAGCACATGAATATAATGGTAAATTCCTGTTGGGGTGAATGTTAAGGGACCTTGAAGATCTTTGTCTTACCATTAGTCATCTTGACAGAGGTGAACAGGATCTACACGAAGCTAAACAAATGTTCCTGAACTCTTCAGTTCAAAAGAAAACTTATCTGAACAAGATTTATCTCAAACGAAGTCTATCGCATACCCTTCAAACTTACACAAATAAAACACTGAGCCAGCTTCAAAAAGCATTCGAAACCTTTCAACATTGTTTTTGTGTTTGAATGTGAGAGTAAACAAACATGATTTGCTTCGAGCTAAATTAATGTCATGTGAATTTTCATAATTCATTTTTTTTCCTTCATGTCCGTGTGATCTGAATGCGAGAACACTAAGCACTGCATAGTACTTTTTTAGCTGCATTACTAGATGTATGTGATGAGTAGCATAAACCTTGTAAGGTGTCGCTGCACATTTAAATACTTTAATTACACAAAGCAGTATATAACTACAGGAAGTCTTACTTACAAGAAAGAAAAAAAGACGACCGCTTTGATGCACAGAAATTTCGGTATTGGTGACATCGGTGTCAGTTCAGTCCTATAGGCCTTGTAAAACAAGACTAGGCTGTACATAGCAATCTGTGGAAAAACAATGCATACAGGTTAAAAGGATCATATCAGCACAAAACAGCCCACATTATGAACAAAAAGAAAGTGCCTACTGTACGACTTGACCTCCTGAGACTCTTTATTGCATGTTGGCTTCAACCGTTTTCAAAGTTAATTTGCAACTGTAAACGTAAAATATTCATACCGAATATGAAATCAGATGCCTGAGGAAGTATATG
Organism: Dermacentor albipictus; assembly: GCF_038994185.2. Lineage (NCBI taxonomy): Eukaryota > Metazoa > Arthropoda > Arachnida > Ixodida > Ixodidae > Dermacentor > Dermacentor albipictus. The sequence continues at coordinate 52,657,323 of NC_091823.1, read as the reverse complement.
TAAGAAGTCTGGTCACATTCTTGGAGCCAGCTTTTGAGAAAATTGACCCCAATTTAACGAAGGCCACTGTGTTGTCACAAATGGTGAAAAGCCACCATGTATGTACGTCCATGTATGTACGTGGAGGTCCTGCTTCTGGCATCTCAGACATATAAATAAAAATTGGTTTTACATGTTTGTTACATATGACTCAGTAATAAGAACAGACTTGCAAAGCGATTATGACTCTGAGTTGCCTTCAGGTCTCTGAAGGTTAAATTAAAATTAAAAATTAAATTATGGGGTTTTACGTGCCAGAATCATGACCTGATTATGAGGCATGCCAGAGATTAAGTTACATATGTACATGGTGATTTAAAGCAACTGGTAACAAATGCTAGGACATATGCAATACAGAAGAAAAAAAAATGAGTAAGGAATCTTATGCTTACAAACTGCGATATGTTGTTTATAACCACGATATATGGGTACGCATATCCGAAATCAAACTTTCCTTCTCCATATTTTCCAAACATTTCAGTTATGCTGCAAAAAAAGAAAAGAGACACAGAGAGAAAAAAAAAAGAAGAAATTTTGAAGACACTGCAATGCACATGAAGAATCTGTCAAAATATTGTGAAAAAGGTTAAGAACTCACAGGGCCAATGCTGTTGTGATTGGTCTGATTACTGTGTACTGAAGAATACCATGTCGACAGGAATTAATAAAGCGCCTAAAAGAGAATAACACAAGCTCTGGTTTACCAGACAAACAATTGCAAATGTGTGTTGCTCTGTAAACATCACAATTAACAACTGCTAAATTAGCATGGATCCTATTTCATGTATGCAGAAGTAACATCATATGAGAAAATGAGCACCAAAAAAGCCTACAGCTAAGCTTTAACAGCAGCTTTTCAAAAAAAATTTCAAGAGGCAGATTCCTTTACAAAGGGGTAAAAACATGATTTGCTTGATGGCACAAGTACCAGTGAACAAATGCAGTTTGAACACATTTAAGTACACCAATGTCTGCCACAGCAGCTCATTTCTCAGCACGTAGTCACTGGTAAGATCTATGGCTGCTGTGGCTGCATTTCGGCAGGCGTGGAATCTAAAAACAGTCGTGAGCTTAGAAATTTAGGATTGGTTTGCATTTGCCCATTTGTAAAGTTACCGGAGAGTTGATAACCTTTGTGGAGATAACAGTAAATTGCTGCACAGTAGGCTGTTATCAAGTACTGAAGCAGTGAAGCATACCCAAAAATTGTTTCTGTAGCTCAACAACTTACAGTGAGGCAATTTGCTGTCAATGATCAACCATGGAAATTTGTCGCAGGTAAAATGCTTCATGGTTGCAGCCCAAGGGGCAAAGTTGATTTTGGGTTTTTCCAAATTGTGGTGCATCTCATACTTGAGATGCACTTACTATACTTGATACTTGAGATACCTGATATTGCTTTAAAGATCATAGTATTGTGCTTTAGGTGAATGTTAAACAGCTCCAAGTGGTCCAACTTAATCCATAACCCCTACACTATGACATCCCTCACAACCCACAATGCAGTTTCAATATGTTAAACCTGCATTAATTAATTCCATCATTCAATCAATTTAAGGACACCGATAGTAAGAAGCAATTAGTCCTGAACACAATTTTTTTTATGCCTTCTAAACAGTGAAAAACATAGAAGAAAGCATGCTGCACATGAGAAGGCCGACTTACAAGCCACCAGGGCAGGGCCGGAGAAAGCAGAGTGGGAAAATGTGCTTTACAGATGGTCTGTGCTCATCTGGAGATATTTCCATTTCCAGCTCTCGGTGCAGAAAATTCAACAGGAACACCATGAAGTTGTATATCACATAGGCTTCGTAGCACTCCCTAATTGTGTCAAGGTATATTCCAGTCTTTGGCCATGTCAGAGCAAGCCACTGCAGCAGAGACAGGAACGGGAAAATGCAATGATGCATCACAGTGCCGCCATTTCTTCCTTAGTAGTGACTGTACTTACGCAGTTGAGCGAATAGATTGGTACCATCCATAGGATTCTGCAAGCAAAAATCAACACCATGAGAACCACTATGTTACTTCACTGCTGAAATTTCTTTCAGAGAATATAAATATTAAGGAAGCAAGCTCAAAGCAAAATGTCAGCTTATTTTCACTTCATTAACAAAAGCTTGATATCCCTCCACCAGGCATCAAATATTTTTAGGTATGATGTAAAACGTTTTGGGCATGTTGGCCACAAAACACATTGCAATTATTTTAGCCACTACTTTATTCTCTCAAAGCTAAGCACCCCTTGTTTTCTTTCATGCCAAATATGATCATTGCAAGATAGTAAATTTATATGCATAGCAGCTAAAGAGAGACGTTACAATGTATAAGCAAGAAATATTTCTTTCACTTGGAGAAATTTTAAATTACATAGTCCAATGTCATTTCAAAAGCTAGAAAAAGTTAAAATTTATTGGGTAACTTGCTATGTGCCATCACTGCATTTTGTCATGGTCACTGGTTACTTGACATGGAGTTCTTCTAGGCATTGCCTGCGCTGATGCCCTCGCTGCTATCATAAGAAATGAAAATGAGTCGTTTAAATTTGCTACACTTGCCAAAAAAGCAAATATGCCACTATACTGGCTTGAATGCTGACAGCCACTTGAATAAAGACGACAGATTCGCATTAACACATATTTCCATCTTCCTTCTTGAGAATGACATGGGAGCACAGGTTCAAAAATGTTTACATTTTAGAAAACAATGCTTATTTATATATATATTTAAAAAAAAGCATGGTACACACTTCTACCACTAACTCCATAAGCAGTAATATTTTACTGAACTGTAGCACTCACTGACTCATGCCCACAAAACAAGTTAACTTTTTGTCATAACTCAAAGTTTTACAATAATTCATATGTGTCACTGAATCAAACACTTTTAACACAAGGAGGCCAGAGGCATGCTTCTCCAGCCAACCTCCCAGCGTTTCCTCTCATTAAACTTTCTTCTCTCTCCCTTGATAGAAGTGTGTTGTTCTGTCAATAAAGTTTATAGTTGTTAGGCAGCCAACTGGACGTACTACTGGCTTTTCTTCTTTAACTCTTTTGTGCACACATTTCGAGCTTGTGAAAAAAACAAATATGATTTACAGCGTCAAACCTCATAATTGGTATTCTGGTAAAACACATTGTTGGATAGTTGGTGCATTATATTTAAGAAAAAACCCAGCCAAAGAAAGACGCACACAGGAAACATACAAAAAGACAGGAAAGAGGCTGGACTATCAACAGTGGAAGAGGACCAGAAACAGCTCATAGTCCAGCCTCTTCCCGTCTTCTTGCACGTTTCCTGTGTGCATCTTTTTTTGGATGGTGTTTTTTTAAAGAAGAGCTCATAATTGGGTGCCTGCTCCAAAGCTTCTCTGAAAATGGTGTACAGTGCTCCATGATTGCAACACGATAAACAGGCCACATAACAGCCAGCACTTCTTGCACCAATGGTGAGCGCTGGGGGACCAACTGCCGCCACATTGCATAATAAGGGCTCTCGCTTTCATCAAATATTACAATGCATCAGATCAGTGTCTCCAGTGCCTACCGGTGGCCCAAAAAGTACCAGTCGCCGTAAGCGCCGAGCATCACATTCCAAACACCAGGCACCGTACATTACATATACAGCGCCGACCACTGTAGAAGGGCACACCTAATTTGTATTCCAATAGATGCTGCCCCAAGGTTTTTTTTCAACGCTATGAGAGAGAATTGACCAATATTATTTCTTGTTACATCTACTATATGAAAGATTATTCTGCATGCAGTCATGCAAATTTCATGCTGCTATCAGTGCCAGAATACAAATGAGAGTCCCCCCTTAGAAAAGTAAATGATACTGCATGTGATCATTACCACAGGGAATTGTCACTTGTTTACCTACTGCATTGACGTAGAAGGTAGGATATAAATATGGTATATATAAGGATAGATTACAACATGAAAAACAAAACAGCCCTATTCTCGCACCACTCTTTGACTGCAGCTACTTGAACAGCAGCACAGTGGTACACACTTGTACCACTGTGCCGCAAAGGCCACTGTGTGCTTAAGACAATGTTTTTCCCTTGGCTATGCATATGTTCAGTGTTTGCTAGCAAACTTACCAGCAGATGGATGTTATCCTAGTATGTTGCGATATAAACTACTTTTGGGAGAGAAACAAGTCGCTTGAACAGCAAGATTGCCACATAAATGTGGTAAGCACGTTGCGAAGGAAATGCCATACCAATACAACTCGGAAGGCAAGAAGCCACACCAGACCTCAGAATTCAATATGCCTCATTTAAAATAGCCGAAGTAACGAAAGTAGAGGCACAGAAAAATTGACGCGGAGCATAGTAGCAATAGAGCAGATATTTCCTTTACTTTGCCATCTCGGATCGATGAACGTTTTATAAGAGCTAATAAGTTCCGTCTCAATGTTTACACTCAGCGGGTGCTGTGGGGGTGAACCGTTAATTTCATAAAACCTGGAAGCGAGACTATTGAAGCTACGGTGGAAGGTAGTGAGAATGGTCGGAAGCCACGAAGACAATGTGAACACGACATCCGCCCACACTGGTTTAATTCATCAAACAAGAAACGGCGCACCTACCTAATTATGTGTTTCTGAAGGTGCGGCTTCGTGTAGTTTAGTATGTGCTGGATTATTTCCCAGAAAGTTATGGGAAGGGTCAAGAGAACAAAAACGCCGCTGCTGAACCAGGCCTGAACGTCTGCACTGGCACCTTTGTTCATCAGCTGGACGCTGATAAGTGGCACCACGACGAGGATCACAAGCCCATAGGCCAGGGCTACGACGAACTGTATCCACAGTTTCCATCTTGAGAGGCACCACGAAAGGGGCATGGCGTTCTCCTCTTACGTTTTGCACGATATAAACAAAATGTTATCACTTGGTAGATCTGAGTCGTCAGAATGACGCATAACACCACCCAAACGCGACGACTGAGTCACACGTTAGCTCGCGGCCTGCAATTCACAAGTCGTACTGACCACGCACGCCACTCTTCTGTTCACAATCAAGTGAGGATTTATCACACAAACCATCACTAACAATTACAGACGAATATTCTTAGCAGCATCGGCGCTGCAATACGTAAAGCAAAAGAGCAACGACCAGCGCACAGCTGCAAGCCCACCGCCATTATAGCGTCTGTGCGTTGCATAGTAGAGAAATGAGAGAGACCTGCAGTGAGCTATGATAGACTGAATCAAACTTTCTCATACCCATAATTTTCTCAAATATATTGCACTAAATGTCCCGCTTTAACGTAAGGTGTTGCCTAAGGTGAGCCTGAAGTGTGTAAACTACTTCAGAACTTTGCTCGGTGCTATTTTTTTTTTTTAGTTTCGCTTCATTCCGGCGCCGCCTTGAAGCGAAACGAGCCAAGTGCAAACATCCTTCCAAAGGTGCCCACTCACCCAATCTTTTCCGCTATCGCTGACGCGTGTGCAGGCTATGCATGGGCTATGCGTGAAGTGCTCTGATACGCCTGTACATGCCTGTACCTTGTAGCTGTGCGATTTCTCTGCTTTCGGGTGTCACCCCGGGCATTCACCGTTGTTTCGCGCCTTGGCAATTGTGTGCACACGCTGCACACACCGAGCGCACTCTTGCTTGACTTGAACTCCTATGGCAAATTTTGCCGGTTGTATACAGTGCAACGAAAGCAGAAGCTTCCCCGTGTTTACAAATAGATCGTCCGTGTAGGGGCGCGCTACGTGGCGAGTTTGAATAGTTGTGACGGAGTGATTGCAGTCACGTTGACGTGTCAGCCTGTTGATCTTTCAGAGTGCGCACTATGGCATTCCTGCTCGTCTGTTTCTTCATCCTGTGCCTCCCCTTGGCTCTTCCGTTGCTGTGGCTTCGGATAAGGACAGTCAAACGCACCAGCCGCCAAAGATTCGGAGAAGCAACACAAACTTGGGGCTTCTTTCACCCCTACGCCAATGCCTGTGGAGGTGGAGAGAAGGTGCTCTGGTCAGCGGTTCGAGCGATCCAAGAAAAGTACGCATGTTTTGATTGTCAAGTCTACTAGTTTGTACGCTTTACAAGTAATAGGTCGTATATTGTAGTGCTATATAGCGTTGTTCTTTACCTTCGATGGTTAACTGCAAGAAATCGAGAACAACACAGGCATCGCTCTTTTAGGTTTTAACTTTCGTTGAGAAGTAAGCTTTAGCTCGAGCTCAACTCCGATGCGGCCAATTGAAATACACGTAAAACGCAAAAACGCTTTTATGAGATAACCCCTGGACCGATTTTAATAAGATGTGTTGCATTTGAGAGAGAAAGTTAAATTCTAGTGACGTGTTGGAGCGGAATTTCGATTTAGAATTTCATTTAGAGCCTGAATTTCGTTAAAATAATTTTAAAGAATTCGCAAGTTCGAAAAAGACAGACGCACGAAGTTTATAATTTAATAGCTCTGCATCAAGAACAGATATCTCGGTTCTGTAAACGTTATCCATTAAACCATTCCAAACGGACAAATTCGATATGTCAATTTATATCTTACGTGAATTTGTTATATTGTGTAGAAGGGTTCTACAAAAGCTGTATTTCCATAATACTGAATTGTTTTAGATTGATGTGTAACATCAATTTCGTCCGCCTTAGATGTACTATCATATGCAATTCACAGAATTGTGATATCATTTTTCCTTGCCGAGAACTTATCTGCAATTAATGTCACTTATGGTGACTTCGAGCCCTCTCAATGAATATTTTATTTATGTTTTTGCAGATACCCAAGTCATCAGTGCATTGTGTATACAGGTGACCATGGTGTTACTGGGGACCAGATAATAGAAAATGCTGAAAAGCGTTTCAATGTCAAGCTCAGCAAGTCTGCTGTTCACTTTGTGTTTCTACGCAGACGTTCACTAGTTGAAGCACGACTCTATCCAGTGTTCACCATACTGGGTCAGAGCCTTGGATCAGTCATACTAGGTCTAGAAGCCATTCTCACCTTTGTTCCTACCATTTTCGTTGACAGCACTGGCTATGCATTCACAATGCCCATATTCAAGTTTTTTGGTGGTTGCAAGGTGATGTGCTACACACATTATCCAACTATCAGCACAGACATGTTAAGCTCAGTTGAAAGGAGAGTACAGGCCCACAACAACAGGGGACTCATCTCGAGGAGTGCAGTCCTTACGCCCATCAAGTTGCTGTACTACCGCGCATTTGCCAAGTTGTATGCATACTGCGGCTGGTGCGCAGACCTTGTGATGGTGAATTCGACCTGGACGAAAGGACACATCCTCGAGCTGTGGCAGTTGCCAACACGGACTGTTTTGGTGTATCCCCCGTGCAGCGTTGGGGACTTTAAGGCATTGCCAATAACGGACAAAGACAGTGTGTCCAGTGCCGAATTCAGAGTGCTTTCCTTGTCACAGTTTCGTCCAGAGAAGGACCATGAGCTGCAGTTGAAAGTGCTGGTAGAGCTCAAGGAGCAGTTACCCGACTCAGAGTTTTCAAAAATTAGATTTGTCATGATAGGTGGCTGCAGGAACCAGGAAGATGAGCAACGAGTCGCCAGGCTCAAGCATCTCGCCACAGAGATGGGTGTTGAAGACAATGTGGAGTTCAGACTGAATGCTCCCTTTGCAGACTTGATGTCTGAAATGAAGACAGCTTCTGCAGCTATTCACACCATGTGGAATGAGCACTTTGGAATGTGTAAGTCTGTGTTGCTTACATTGCTAACTGTATATGCTTACCCACTAGATGTTTTGCAGCTCACACAGTGATTGCTTATAGAAAAAGAAAAGAAAGAACTTGCAAAGACTCATTCCGCTTTGACAAATAACAGTGAGGTAGAGCTGTCATGCGGTCAGCTTAACCTGAACTATGAAGACACATCTATGGCAGCTTAGCATTAACAAACTAGGCAGTATGGAGCAAACATCAAATGCTCTAGAAAGAAGACTCATTAGGCTCACATGTTCAACATATCCCAACTGTAAATCTCTAGCACCCTTTGCAGGAGAAGCAAAAGCACTTAAAGGCAAGCAGCACCAAATTCTCGCTTTAGATGATATTGATTATACATGAGTAGCCTATACTATTGAAGCAGCTTTGGCAAAGCTGCAGGGCTAGCACTTGTATAATTTCTTTATTAACAGCCTTTAAATAGCACATAAGCAGATGATGTATGCAGCTGGTGATTAGCGGGTGTTAAGCCTCAGCACCTCGCCTCCGAGGCTTCTCAGTGCGCCGTGGGCAGCCACAGGCTGCATCTAATCTCTGGTGTTTTTTTTCTTCTTCCTTTTCAGTTTAGCTATCAAGAAATGTCAACTTTTGCAAGCTTCTCCTGATGCATCTCCTCATATTTTAAACAAAATTTTGCCTGGAGGTCCCTCTGGGTCTACGTTATCTGAAACGAAGCTTTTTACGCACCCAGAGTTTCCTTTCAGTTGGCCTTTAAGTGAGGATGACCGTACACTTAGTTCCTCTAGAAATTGAGCGAAGGTTATGCTTCCCACTGTTTAATAGTATTTACTAATTTTTAAAAGAAGGGTTTGTGGTAATCATTGCTTTATTTACGTTGAAGTTTTGCAGCAAAATAGAACTTTTTGGTCTGCATTGTTTAGTAAGAACACTTAGCATCTTTGCTTGCTTAGTTTGATATGGAAAAGAAAAAAAGTTCTGGCAGTAAGTGCACTTCACCATCCGCGAAGCTAGCTGCTACAAGATGCAGACTGGCACACTACTTGTCAGCTATGAAATGTCCTGAAATTATGTTAAGTGCTTTATTGAACAATACAAATAAAAAGTTAATCTTGTTGTGAAATTTAAGCAATAAAGCATGAGTTTGTGCAAGATCTTCTAAAGTTGTTAGAATGAAAACACAAGTTGCTGTAAATTCAGCAGTGCTCTTTTTCATTTATTACGTTCAACATGCAACTTGTAACTGTTATTTTATAATGTGCTCGGTGTAATGAAACAAAATTTAATTAAAGGAATTTAAGCGGCAATGCTATGTTAGTCTTGACACACATCTTTTTCCTTTCAAATTTCAGGTGTAGTTGAATGCATGGCTGCAGGCCTACTTGTGGTGGCGCACAATTCTGGTGGGCCAAAAATGGACATTGTGACCGATTATGACAATAAGTGCACTGGATTTCTGGCAGACAGCGTTTCCAGCTACACAGCTGCCTTCAGGACTATTCTGGAAATGGCACCTGATGAGAGAAGGCAAACCAGAGAAACTGCAAGGCTTTCATCAGAAAGGTTTTCTGATGAGGTTTTTCTCGAGTCTTTTCTGTCTGCTGTAGAGCCTCTGACTTCAAAAATGAATTAATGACTGCTGTGCCTCAGCAGGTTGCATATTTGGTGTGAGCATTCTACGGTGAAAATAAATAAATTATTTTGCATGGAGAGCGTGCTTGCAGTTTGCCATACTTGCAGCTCATAGAGGAGCAAGACCGTGGACAATTCGGGTCAATAAGAAACTGTCTTGGCACCATAGGTAGGCAAACTGACGAGTTGACTTGCTCACACTAGCACGGACCTGCAAGTCATAGCGAGTTGAGGAGAGTCTGAGCCCAGTGAATTAGAGCTTGTGCGAGTCCAGGTGAGTTGAAGTATGTCCGAACAACATGTGATCGCACATTTTTGAGTTCACAAAACTATAGGAGGATGACTTTGCATGATTTGAGAAAATTTGTGTGTATATTTACAAAATGTGTCTGTTGTGACAATGTTCTGCATAAGCCTATTTTTGTTGCCATAAAGACCGAAATACAGGTAGGACAGGAATATAGGTAAACACCCCAAGCTTTAATTCTAAACAAAGAAAAGAAAATGTATAAACTGGTAAAAAAATGACTGGTATGTAAGACGGCATGTGGGTTGTCTTTTTGCCACAGTATTTTGGAAAAGGAAGTTTGACCTATGTTTCGATCTTTACGGTAATTAAGGGCCTTGGTAAGAGTTAGCTTCTAAACTGGTTGGTACTCCCTACGTCCTGGGTCTGCAGGTTTCTCTGTGGTGTAGTTCTCGGGCATGTGTACTTGCATGATTTTGCCACTGTGCATCTGTTGATAAAGAGAATGTTTATCCACTCAAATATACGTAAATCTATTGTAAGCTTAACACACAGATGGTATTGTCTAAAAGATAAGGTAGGAATCGGTGCACTTTTGTCACACCTCTGAAATAGCAAGCAGCTTTTCAGTCTTTTTTTAAACAAATATACTTGTAGAATTCTGTACGAGTGTGCTGAACTGGGCTGGTTGGTGCATTCTTAGAAGGTAATGGAGCAGTGCTTCAGACGGGACTAAGTAAAGATGACAGACACGGCACTGACTAACGACCAGTGTTTATTGCACTTGAATGGCAATATATAGGCATGAGGATGAAGAATTTTCATCTGAAATTGCACATGGGCCTTCCTGTAGCAGGAATGTTGCTGATGATGCACACAATGAAAGTTTCAGTAGCCTTCTAGTGGCAAATCCTGTTGCAGCAGAAAGTTATTGTAAAAAGCTGTGAAATGCGCGCATCCATACCTGCATTACATGAGTGCCTCAGGGTTATAGACCTTTCCCATGAGAGCACCCTGGACGCTGGCATAATTCCATCTGGACTATTGTAAGCCTGTCAATAGCACTATGAACACTGGCAGCACGTGCACTTTGTACCTATGTGCATCAGCCCGGAGATGCACTCTTGTGCCTTCGTGGAAAGGCTTACACAATCTTGTGGAGAAAGCATTACCTTCACAAGTGTTTGCTGAGCTCTAATTAGTTCAAGAACTTGCGAGTCTGTCAGACTCGCAAGCTCAATTACCAGGAATGTAGCAACAAGCATGCCACTTCAGTAAAAATACCACCGGCTGCACCAATTAAGAAACACTGTCAATCGATAAATCAATTTCAGTTTATTAATTCAATCAATTAATTTCAGTTTTGTGGTACAAAAACATATATAATGAATAGGGGTTAACACAAGAATAAAATGGCATCAACTATATTAGTTACTGTATTTACGTGAACATTACACTCATAATAGTGTGTATAATCTCCACCTACTTTCTTACACACTTCTATTTCATGTGTAGCGCACCTATGCAACCTTCTAACAATTATGCCAGTGCACATTGATCTGACTTTGAGTAGCACTATCGTTTCACTGAACTGGTGATTCTGAATCCATGTGAGTTACAAGCCTGTGAGCTTTAGTTTGTAAATGAGTGAATTCACAATTTCATGAGGTTGAATGAATTTGAGCGACTCCGTGCGGCTGAAAGCTGAAATGAGTGAAGGTCCAAGTGGGTCTGCTTTCTCTGAGTCTGAGTGAGCCTGGCTGGGTGTGATATCTGGCGAGTTCGAGTCCGATTGAGCCAAAGTGCGCCTGATCTTGGTCTGGTCTTGAGTTTAAGTAAACAGTGCCTTATTCAATTTCTTGTAAGTCTGTATCCAAGTGAGCCAGACTGAATTAGATTTCGACGAGTCTGAGCGAGTTCCATTTATTTTGTCAATTTATGTTCGGCACATTCATGACGTAATGTAAACTTCAGTGAGCTGCTCAAGAAATTTGACAAAAATGTGCTTTTCGGGAATACTTATGAGAATGTAATTGACTGCTGTAAACTAACTTTGGAATTTCTGGCATGCTGCTAAAATGTGTGTAGCTTGCACAGCAGCATACATAATAAATCACTTCTGGACCATTGAAGTTTGCTAAACATCGCTACCCCTTTATTGGATACACCCAAGTTTCACAAGTAACAAATAACGAACTTGTCAGACATGACTGTACAGTCAAACCCGACTATATTGAACCCGTTTACATCGAATTATTCTGTATATTGAACAATTTCTGAACACGGTATAGTTACAATGAGTATATATAGCAAAAATTACGCTTACAGCAAACAAAAATAGCAGCGAATCCCGATATATTGAACGTCGAGCGGCGCAAAAGTGCCCCCAGAAGTTGGCTTTCCCTTGCGGCAGCGGAGAAACCCGGCAGTGCGGCTCCATCCAACTGCTCTCCCTACTGCGACCGCGCAGCATCAGGCGAGCCGTCGACACTCCCCTGCAAAAAAATGATCCTGGTCCACCTGCAGTGCTTGCTCAGACAGCCAATCATGCTCTTGTGCCCTCGTCGTACAAGGTGGCGCAAGTGAGAGTTTGTAAGTAGTCTTGCTGCTTTTCCAGTTCAATGTGCACCTTGTGGGCCTTCTCCCACAGTGTTGCCGTGATCAAGCGTCAGAACTTGCCTTTTGCTGTGAAGCTCAAAATTATAAATCAAGTCGAACGTGGTGAGAAGTCGGATGTACCTGCAGAGTGCAAGATTCCGAGGACCACTCTCGGCATGACCTTGAAGAATAAAGGGGAGATTAGGGCTAAAGCGGACAAACTCGCAACCCGATGCCCGGGGCATCGGACGTGTACACAAGGCCATGTACAAGTGGCTCATCCGAAACTGCTTCAGACGTGCCAGCTTGTGCGTGCCCAGCGATGAGTAAATTCTGATGACTACTATGAAGCCGTTGCCGGTGTTGCCGAAGCTTGGAGTGAGCCGTCAGAATTTCTGGAAGCCATTGACGAATCAACGGTCGACGAGTTTGTGAGTGCAGATGATGGTACTGCGACCACAGGAGAGCCTGAAAACGAAGACTGCATTGCTGACATCGTACCGTGCACAAATGAAAGTGGGCACAATGAGGAAAGGAATGATGGTCCTTTGCCCACATCCTCCGAGGTGATTGGTGCACTCGTACTAGTCCAGTGCTTCTGCGCAAATGTGGAAGGTTGCGGCCTCAGCTGCTCCGACTCTTTAGACAATGTGGAGAAGTGCCTGCGTCACAGGTAGTGAAATTGCCCAAGCAGAAGAAAATACAGGACTATTTCATGGAAAACTAAGCTAGTTTCATCAATAAAGTGATTTTATTAACGGTATGTGCTTTTATGACGTCCACTTCTTTAGCAGGCTTATATCAAATTATGCCCTATATCGAACTGATAGGCATTTTTTGCGAGTTCGATATAACCAGGTTTGACAGCAGCACAAATGCCATGCAATAACTTAGTCACTTTATTAACTAAATATTGTACTTTGGTGCCTAAGAAGTGCTCGTATGTCTTTCCATCTTAATACATCTTCCATGCTCACCTCCGCACTGTTCTTTTGTTTTGGCACTTGAGGGACATTTTGTACTACTGCTTGCACCAATTCCAACGTAGACAGAAATGCTTCCGTCATTGTGGGCTTCACTGAAAAAAGTTTTGCTTCCCAGAGAGTTGATGCAGCACGATAGGTGGTAAATAATGAGTTGCACATAACGAGCTTGGAATTTTCCAACAGACCCAGCTTCTTTCCAAAGTAGGACAGTTCCTTTACATCACTTGCCACTAACTTCAAGTCATCATCAATTCCAAAAGCGAGCGTGGCATACCCTTTGCAAGTGACAGTTTTTACACTGATGGTAAATATAATAGCATTACCCGGAACTTCCACCACCTTGTTGCCTAGTTTTTCCAGTCGGCAGTTGCTGAGAATGCACTTATCTCCCATCTTAATTGGCACTTCCAACCTACAGTGTTCTACAACTGCTGAATGCGGAATGGTAGATCTTGGGTTAATTAGGGAGTGCATTATTACTCCAGAAATGTTGCTAGGCACACAAACCTCAAAAGGAATAAGCTTGCTGTGCACAAACCTAGAGGTTTGCAACTCCTCTGCAAAAGTCTCACTGAAACACAAGTTGTCTATGTACTCCTGCATTGTTCCAAGGTGGTAAAACCTTGACAATGGCAGCACCACTACGTGTAGCTCGCAGTCTTGGAGGATTTGCTGGACCCTGAGCTGATCACCCGCTCCACCTTCACGAGTCTTTGAAACGCATCTCCTTGAACGACTACCAAGAAGCTGCAGAAAATCTCTGTAGGCGTCGATTTCTTGGGTCACTGGCTTGATCTGGGCGTAGAACTTGATGAGTTTGTCCACCACAGAGCAATCAAAGAAGAATGCGCTGTCGGTGTACGCAAACTCTTTGGCACTATCTCCTGTATATGAACACAAATACAAAACAACCTCACTATAATAATATTGCACCCAACATTAAAGCACCTTCATTCCATCGTATATTTTTTCGTTGTAACCAATAATTTGTTACAGTATTGAGGTTTGACTGCATGCTTTAAATTTTCACATCAAATCAACAGTCACAACAAAGCAATAAACAATTGCAGACTCAGGGACACCAACAACCCTCTCAAAATCTGATATTCTAAAAAAAACTATTATAAATAAATAAGAATAGCATAAGGTCACACTGATCAACCTTTTGAGAGAAAAGCAACATTATTGCATAATAATAACGGGGCCAACTGGACGTGACAGCCATGAAAACTGTTTCCCTGTGTAGGTTAATTTTTTTATCCTGTTATTTCAAATTTGTTGAAGCTACAGGACAAGTCCTTTGCGACATAGCTGATTTCCTTTGCATAAGCCATGTCTGATGTGAAAGGTTATTAACAAGGCTGATTAATTTTAAAGGCACACAATACAGATATAAATCCATGCAAGTTGACAGATGCACTTTTGAATTTCAAATAGGCCAATCTTACAGTGAGCTTGAAAGTCGCCAGAGGTGCTATCCTCAAATCTTTCACCAGCTCCCTATGACATTATTATTTTTGGAAGCAACTTATTGGTACTGCTAAAGGAGGATAAAATTGCATTTGAAAATAAGCAAATACTCTACTTGGCAATTTATGTGATATTTCCTGGCACAAAGAGAAAGCAATGTGAGATGTGTGACGCTAAGGTGACATTATTGCTGCTTGGTATAGGCACCAAATTTATAAAGGGACATTTGGCCTTTATTTTTTCTGGCATCAGTCAACCTGTCTCTGTCAAAAGAGTTAACACTTTTTAACTACTCGTTACCGATTTAGTATTTCTATTTAGTGTAGTACCTCTGAAGGCCAGCTGCAACGAATGTTGAACCAATTAAACACTAAATTTTTTGATAGTGTAAAGATAAGGCAACCTCCAGGCAAAATTTTATGCTAGAAATACGGGTAGATGTGTCATAAATAGCTAGAAAAAATGGATGTTTCTGATACTGAAAAAGGGCACCACCATTGCCACTCACTGGCAGTGATGCATGACCAAGAACGTGGAGACGCAGCATGGCTCCTAGGCATACCTTCTGTGACTGGGTAGCATCCATAGCTTCTCGTGGTTTGCTTGAAAATCTTGGAAGCGAAATGCTGGGATTTACGTCGTATTTGCCGACCACCAGACGCACGCATTGTTTATGTGCTATTTAAAGGCTGCTATAAAGAAAATTCTACGTTTACCAGCCCTGCAGCATTGCTATGAATTCTTCGAGTACATACTTCTCAATATATGTATGTATATGTTAAGAAATTCCTGTAGCATATACATTGTGTTACTAACATGATAGTAATATGAATGAAGGCTACCGTACACAGAATGCCAATAGCTATGGAGATATCCTGGCAGCCTTTTATAAGTTGGCATATTTGTAACCAATTTTGGCCAAAGTGAAATTTCGTTGCAGTTGGCCTTTGAGTCTGAGCTCAGTAAGAAGCAACTCCTCTTACCTTCTCCTTTTTTGAAAATTGCTCCCTTGTCATGCATAAGCTTCTCTGTGGGCTTCTGCAGAACTTCAAGGCACTTGGTTGTCAGACATACAGAGCTACATTGTACTTCCTCTGGCAGGACATAGACTCCATGTGTTAAACCCACTGAAATGGGGGATGGATGTGCAAGTGCGGTGAATCCGGAGTTGTCAAAGCTCCACTGGCCTGACTGTGCCATTTCTTCAAGAGGAGGAAGTGTGTAAGTCTCTATATCATCCGAGCAAGTCAAAAACACGCCAGCCCTCATCTTGGCCAGGAATGGAGAGTACATGGACATCTTTAGGTCAAACATTTGTAACTCGGTGGCAGCTACGACTGGCAGAAGTGCAAACAGCTTTCCCAGAGCACTGTGGCTTGGGAGGCGCTTGCTTTGACCACCAGTATGAATAAGCAAGATTCTCATACGTCTTTGTTCTTCTCCATATATGTTACGAAGTTGCTCAAGTATGTGAAGGGTTGCACCACCTGAACCTGAAAAATAGTATAAAATTATGAATCATTATGTCTACTTTTGCTTCAGCAAAAGTGATTTCATCATTACTGCAGTTCTTGCTAAAAGAAGTGCTGACGTAAAGTTTTTATCTCGTCATTCTTGTATAGCTGTCGACCAAATATTGATTGGGTGAAGCTTTAACTGCTCTTGCCATGATGAGTAATTATATCACCCTTTAGTATCGCCTGTATTAGTTTAAAACATGCGAAGTGTTGCATGGCTGACATGATGTCACTGCAATCAGAGTTCGTTACAATGTTGTGTTGCACACTGGGTTGAAATAGTGCACTCGGACAAAATGCACCACCGAAAGCTTAGTGTGTCATCTCCTGCACTGCAAAATTTACTTTCTATTAGCCTTACATGAAGGCTGTCCAGATTCAGCACTGCGGAAGAGAAATGACTGGGAAGGGAGAGAGTCTGTGAAGATGCTGAAAGTTCACAATGAAGCACCGGTGGAAAAACCCTTTAAAACAGGCATAAATTTCCATAAGGGGTGTGAAGAAACACAAGGGAAGGGCCTACTTTGCAGCAATGGAGATAGTTCAAAGCACTTGCATTGGGTGGCATGGTGTAGCCTGTAACCAGTATGACAGCATGTGCATGAGTGGCTAATAATACTGCACAATCATTCCCTGTTATAGCCATGACATTGCTTTAAGTCATGAAGCCCTATACTGCATTTTGGTGTGTACATTGAGCTATAGTTACTGAAAATTCAAGAATGCTGTAGAAATGGCCCTTAAAGGGAACATATACAGCTTACATCAGACTTAACCAAAACAATCGAGACACACCTTTAGCAGATTAATTCTAACACAGGCTGCAAGGAGGAAACAATGAAAGCTTTGGAAGGAAGATGCATTAAGTTAGCAGCTTCAAGGTATCCCAGCAAGAAAGCTCCAGTTCCACGCACAGGAAAAATGAAAAGGCACTTAAGAAGGCATATGTTTGAAAAGGCACTTAAGAAGGCATATGTTTGGTTAAGTATGCCAGAAGCTGTACATATACACCAGCCATTCACTTTTGGAGTAGGAAATCTTACTTATTCATTAAGTACAGGCACAGGTGGGCACAGCCTCCCAACAGCCTCTCACAGGCTGTTGAGGGAGTGCACAAATGGGCTACTACCAAAGTAGGCTGCGCTTGCAAACTGTTTTGTTTGTTTTTTGTGTACAACCAACATATTAGCTACCTGACTACCTTTCCGCTGCAGTTGTGGTGCACCTGGTAGAAAACGTCAAGAGCGTGTAGCTTCAATCAACTTCAATACACCTTTTTGTGTTTTTTTTCTTCCTTCGAGAGGAGGGCGTTGTAATGAAGGGGAGGGCGCTACAATGGGCCTTGGCCCTCCCTTGGTGGGTAACCCTGTATATGCCTATGAGGATAGAGTAATCCACTCTCAAGAACATCACTCTACTATTTGATACAACTTCCTAATCTCGTCTACTTATATGTGGAGAAAGTGGCCAATATGATGCCGAACAGATATCTGTTAGTGAAAGCTTATTTTAGAGGCCTTTTTTTGAAAGTCTGAGATGCTAGAAGCATTTCAACACTAATGAGGTGGTGGTGTGAAACTTCATTAATATAGAAATCTATGCGTGGTTATTCCTGGCTGGTTCCCTCTGACAGAGCTCCACTGGCAATTGCAGCTCGCTGGGCCTGTTCGTGGGTCACCACTTGGCTTCCCGGGTCCAGTTCGGAGAGTCTTGCCTCCCAAGACAACGTAGTCCGTGTTTGTGCTGTGACTTGTGGTGAGATAATGAGGTGTTTTTCCCCAAGAGCGACCAACCCTGTACAAATGACACCTTCCATGGTGCGTCTTATTGCCTGCAGAATGCGTGTTGCTGTTTGCACTCTTGAAAAGGCAGTGAGGAAATTTTTTGGAGAAGTCACGATAATTCCTCTCTTAATATCGTTCAGAGTACCTCATATTACAGTGCACACATTAGCTCTGTGGGACATTTTTATTCCCACAGCTGCAGGTATGTATTAGTGTTCAAGCATCTGGTGAGTGACCACAGCATGTATGTTGTAGCTGAAGCACTGGGACAACGCCTCACTATGCCTGCATGATCTGTAAAGGAATTACCTTGTGGAAGAGCATAGGGGTGGAGAAAAGGTTCAGCATGCTTTTGTGGGAGAACCAGTCCAGCATCCTTAAGATGTAACAAACTATATTTGCATATGGTATGATATAATTAATTCTGTGCTGGAGTAACTTATGCTTTATACTGTGATTTCTATAGGAAGCTTTAGGTACTGCAAACTACCTGCATGCAAATGATTGCAAAAAGATATACAAAAGAAAGCAAGCAGAGTGTGGGGCTTTTGGTGCACAAGGATGTTTGGGTGTACTATTTCTAAAACTTCCTGATGTTGACAGCTACCTGTTAGAATAAAAACAAAGCAAAATACAAAAATTCACTCCAGTACTTCTCGAAAACAACTGCAACTTGACATCTGTAGCCAACTTTATCCAGTTCTTAGGAGTGTGTTGATGCTTGGCTGCATGGATGTACACAATAGTAATTATATGTTCGGCTAATTCTAACAGTCATAACCAAATGACACTCTCCCACACACACAAACACGCAAAAGAGAGAGTTCTGCCTACCAACTTTTGGTCCAGGTGGATCTGAGAACACATGATACGGCACAAGAGGTACGAGATTCTTCTCTTTCCTTTGAGTGATTTGTTCATGGAATGCAGCAGCTTGTTCTTCATCAGCAGCTGACATAACGACGGCATCCCAGAAGGTAATTCCCACTTCACTTGGGACCTTTCCTGCAACATAGAGAGCTTGTGAAAATGTCTGTGCTTTACTGATATGACAGTTGCAAAAAATAAATAACAAAGGGCCCCTGGTGCCAATATCTAAGTTTCCAACAACCATAGCAAACAACTGAGCTTTCTCCTATGAGTCCAAGTGCAACCGCTGTGCTGGAAAAAGTGCGAAAATAAGTGCGCAAACATCCAGGCAGGAAAGAACATTCCTTCCTATATGTCGCTTTCTTACTTGCTTTTGTGTCCTTGTCATTGAGAGAAGTATGAAACATCTAGTCCAGCAACAAGTACTAATGCTGTACACAACTGTTGCTTCTCTTCCATAAGTCTTTTTAGTGGCCAACCACTGTTGGCTCTTATTACATCAGCTGGCATGACCAGCTTAGTGCACACAAGTGATACGGGTGCTCGTTGCTCAATCTCTGGCTTCCACAGTTTCCTGGGCTATGGAAATGGCACTTAGTGGGCTGTTGGCTTTACATTTCTGTCTTTTAAAAATATTTAAATGAGTACCGAATTTCATGTGAAGCCTTTCAATAAATTTATATCATCTAATGGTTGTTCTTAATTTATGATCCCGTTTTCAAAGTACTATTTTTACAAACAGTACTCGTTGCAAACACAGTGTTCTCTGCCCCACTACTTCCCCAGTGCCAGTTTATTTTTCTCGGCAAGGTGGGAACTGTCATTATGTCAGTAACATAGTTGGAAACAAAGTTGCAATAGGCCAGATATAAAACGTTTCGATTACGCATCACATGTACTTTCTCGGAGCTGAAGACTGCATTGCTTAGGGTGCTGTATGACCATGTGTATTGCTGTACTCTAAGACACACCAACAGTACAAAAGAAAGTCAGCTCACTGTGACAGTTCACTTTGTTTACTTAAAAATGTGCATTTTGTGCACTGACATGATGAAAACTATGTGCAGCCAGTGCAGTGATATAATTAATGTGGCAGAATTTGCTAATGCAGTGCTGCCACCTCGAACAAAGAGACATGATCACATGGAATTTACTATCATACTTTGTATGTCAGTCAGATCAAGACATGAAAAATATTGGCATGCACAGAAATGAAGGGTTCAAGATGCGCTGCATCGAGACCATACTATTGCCAAAGTGACTGCATCGTTTAGGACTATTTGATGCAGTTAGATTACAATATTCAGTCATGGCACATTTCATTCCATCACCTACCTTCTGACTTTAACTCTTCATACTAGCTGTCGGGCTTTGCCAGTGCTCTTTGAAAATCTGTCTTCAGTTGTGGTGGTATTGTTGTTGTTAAAGCACAAAGGAAAAATTAGTTCATTTGATAATTCACATAAACTTGTCTTGTCCTGACAACATGTCATTCTTACTGCATATTCAGCACTTGTGCATCATCCAAGGAAGCGATCGCTCATTGTACATATGTGCTTTCTTTCCACATTCTTTTAATGGCTGATAGTTCTTAAAATTGTGTGGTTAATTGTGACACTTTTTGAATGCACAGGATAGAGTGATGATTTTATTCTCAATGCCTCTCGAGTATATAAAATCAGTTCTTACAGAGCAAGAGATTGATAACTGCCCAACGAACATTGGTTATGTAAGCTTATCATTCGCCCAATTTCTTATTCCAGCAACGAAGGTGAGGATCACTTCTATGTTTTAGGCTTACATGTCACTGTAGTTGTTTCGAGGTTTTGTTGTTGTGCATTACGTGCTCTGAACATTATTTTTCATAGTGAAACATCACCTAGTGAATAGTCACAGCTGCCACAACATATGCACAAGTATCTTAGTACAGTGAGGAATTTGTTTCCAGTTTATCCTCATGACTAAGTGTGAATAACTACGATTATGCACATGTGGGAGGTTCGAAGCCCTTATTCATTAAGATTTGCATTATTGGTGCCAAAATAATTTAGTACCAACATGGCATTGCAGCGACATGAGAAGTGCGCAGAAGGGCACCCCATTTTTTGTAACTGCTAGTAAAACATGTCAGAGTGAAGAAATAAAAAAAAGAAAAGGTTAAAGCTGGGTGATTAGATTTTAGTAGAACCATTTTATATATGATGTACAATCATTTACTATGAATTATGGATAGTTCAATATAGGCTGCACGTGGAACTAAAAGGCAGCGTTTGTGCAGAACATACACTCAAGTTTTCATATACTAACGTTTTGCCAGCCGACAATATATTATGAGAGGCGGTACTTTTTCTGTGTACCGTGTAACACTAGGTTGTGCATGTGCACAATGATTGCCTATGCTTTGAGAATCTAGCGAAATAAGCCTATTAGTTGGAACGATTCAGGCGTGCCTAAAAGGCAAACATTGGCGTGGGAGCCAGCGGCATCCTCCCGTTTACGATTAGCAAAAAAAAACTGCTGTAATGGTTTATACAAGCCACGCGCTGATTGGACCACTAAAATCGTCCGCTTTTCGTTGTCGGCAGGTGGCGATGGCGGTTCACATCTCGCAATTTTTCGTGCGTGCAAACTCTTGAAGAGAAATGTAATTAATATCAATACGCTTCACAGCCACCATTCTGGTTATCGTTGCTGTACGCTCGCTTTGATTTCAAGAAACAGGGAGAAACCGATCGATGGCAAAACTTGTGATGTTTGAATGGTAGCGCTATATTTGAAAGTTGCGTACGTACGAACAACATGACAGTTCTAGTTAATCGATACTTAAGAAACATCAGAAGACTGTTTTAGAAAACGAACTAAACAAGTCGCCCAACAATTCATACCTCTAAGCGCTTCGTAGGAGTCAATACACCTTTTCATAAAGGCGGGTACTGTGAGCTCCATGTTTGAAT
The DNA here is from genome assembly GCF_038994185.2 of Dermacentor albipictus. Classification (NCBI taxonomy): domain Eukaryota; kingdom Metazoa; phylum Arthropoda; class Arachnida; order Ixodida; family Ixodidae; genus Dermacentor; species Dermacentor albipictus. The sequence continues at coordinate 52,635,543 of NC_091823.1, read as the reverse complement.
TAAAATCGCACCTTGTGCGAGCAAGACAGTGCTGTGCTTTGTAAAGTAAAAGACAGCGTAACGCCGAGACAGAGGGAGTGTTGGCGCACAGAGGAAGTTGCCACGATTCGCGATGTCATAGAATAAACAACCAACTGCGATGTCGCGATCTAAACGAAACGCGCGACATGCACGCGGTTCGTAGTGTGCTGCCATCTCTGTTTTGTAAAAGGAAGTGCAGCTGGTGCAGCCTTGTTAACTGCACCTTAAAGAAATGTTAAACAAATATAATAAAATACAACAATATTTTTTTAGCTTTTGATAAAAAAACATTGCATGTTTTTACGTTAGTGAAGAAATACGACAGTACACAACATTGCATGCAGCGCCATTTCCTAAAAAACATAACAATTACATTTATCAAAAAATATTAAGCCAAATTTGGAGCAGAAGTTGTTATAAATATGTGATTTTTTATTAAGGTTACAGAAAGAAGGTAATAAAAGTGGCACTGAACATCAGATGATTGTATTTTAGCTCGTTAGATGGCGCCAAGTAACAACGCCCGAAAGGAACGTTTACACGTGCGGAGAAGCCAGCCTCTGGGCACGCATTGGGCGGCGCTTGCCGGCTTCAAAGACTCGGAAGGACGCGGCTGGTGTGCGGCGCGAGGTTTGTTGAGGCCCGAGCAGCTGCTGAAGTCTCTGCGATCGGTGGAACCAATGTCAACTACTGTGACCTGTGACGTGTGTCGAAACGCTTGCGGAGTTCGTGTGCTAGTGCGGCAAACCTCCGACTGAGCATGCAGCTTTGGACCGAGCCCAGCTGAGGCCGTGTGTGCAGTTTGTGATCGCGGCGCGTCGTTGCCTTCATATCGCGACGCCTCGAAGAACTGGTTTCCAGCAAGACGCGTGGATTAAAATAGGTGAGTAAATACGTTGCTAGCTCCCATTCTATGCGTGGTCACTCTGTGTTTAATGAGTGGTGGGTGGCAAAGACACATCCGAAACCAGTGGCCGAAATATGAGCCTTAATTCTTGTGTGTTCGTGCCGATCTGTCATGAGGAGCTCGCGCTCACGTTCCGATTTGCATGCTCCCAATACACGCGCACGCACGCTTTGCATGCTGCGCTTTACCTGACACGTTTTAGAGCGGCGCACGTTCTAATATGTTTCTAGGAGCAGCTCACGACAGTTTTTCTCACGCACTCTTCTCGCGCTTCGAGCACGCGTTGCGTCACTTATTACTATAATTCTCGTGTTTAACATCACATGAAGAAAGTCATCTGAACAATCATGTATTTGACGTTTTCGCTTTAGCTGTCAGTCAAAGCTGTTGTGCTTGCGGATCATCTTCATTTCGTATCGTCGTTTGTATGGGTAGGCCGCAACAACAGCGGCGCGCGGACTTCGACGTCAGCTGCACCTTTCATTATCCTTTTTGCCGGAGATATGGGTTTTAATCTGAATGACCTTTGTTTACAGTTATCACTTATATGTGTATGCGCCTAGCTTGACAAAGCGAGGTAGTGCAATTGTAGTTCCAGGGATTCCGATTGATGCCCGAAGGAGATTATCAGACGCACACATTCCCCTAGAAGGCAGCCACATTTGTGGGCGTCGTTGTCCGAGCCACGTGATAAGACGGCCCTGTAAAAGGAAAATCTCGACGGCGTTTTGATGGCCGAGCCATGCCTCGCACGGATGTTCTAAGGTCCAGCCGGCCTAGCTTCTACAGAAAGCGCGGGCGTGGCCCTGACGTGCGTTCGATGCGATATATCATTCCGATGTGCACGTTATAGAAAGCGAAACTAAGAAGGAGAAGGGAGTCCGCTTTAGTGAACGTAACTGGACTATGATCCGCGGTGACACGTACGGGTGACAGATGTGTAATCAGCAGCAGAAGATTCCAAAAGAGGTTCAAGGGCGTAGAATTTATTCTCATAACTTCAGTTTTCACGGCCCCTGTTCCCTAGTCCCAAGTCGCAGAATAAATTGCAACAACGAAACGCTTTGTTTATAGTCTATTTTCACATAGAAAGCAGCTCCATTAATCAGCCGTCCTTCGGTAAATAGAGCATTTAGGATACACACGCGTTCTGATGGCTTTCCGGAATGTCGCTGATTCCGTTCACCTTCAATCTGCTGTTTCAAGCCCCGGCGTCGCGACTTTCCTTCCATCTAGTGGTGTTTCCAAATGCGCCTCACTTAGTTTCAGAATGTGCACTGTTTTCTTGTAGTGAGCGTAGCCGGAGAGCCGCCTAGCGAACCTCAAGTTTTCTCTGTCTCGAAACCCGTTTCTCTTGGCAACCGCCAAACTCTCGTGAAGCTGATTCTTCATCTTCTGTACTCAACAGAGCGTCGGCGTGGAGGCAGTATCAATCTGTGTCACGAAGGACTTGCTCGAGGCGATACAGTTGGAGCTTGAAATCGACGTTTGACATTCGTCCAAGATGGGACAACTTGTCAGATCGTGTTCCAAAGTAGGAACGTGCGTGTAGCAAGCATCCTGGAGGAAAACCGTGTTACGAACACGCAGACGTAACGAAGAGACATACAGAAGCAGAGGAAATACTTGTTTTATATGTTCATTTTTAGCCGCCTTCCTGACCGTTGTCACGGCCCCAAGTCCCATTTGACTTTCTCGAGCCGTTAGACGCCGTCGCACGTGGTCCAGCGTGTTGACGTGAACCCGGAAACAAGAAAGGCCGCATGTTTGATGAAGCGTGCCTTTGCGTGACGGTGCAGTGTCGTTTTTACCGGGGCGGTTTGCACGGAGAATGGAGGGAGTGAAAGAGAGAGAGAGAGACAAAGAAAAAAAAAATAACAGGAACCCGTTATGGCGGGAAATAGAACCTGTTATGCGGAAACTGAGACCCGTTATTCATGACGCCACCTGGTTTAAAATATCGGCGGCAATGATATAGGTGTCTTTCATTGGTCGTGGCCGGTTGGGAAGCGATGGCGTGCGGTGAGCTACGTGACTAGCGTAGATCCGTGTTGGCAGCAGCTACGGTTCCTGTCGGCCATATTTTTTTTATCTTTCTCCTTCTATTCATTCCTTGTTTAATATTACTTTGTTACCAATCGTTCTGCTGTTCTGCTGCTACCAATGTTCTGCTGCTCATTGAAAAGAGGCGACGACACTGACAGTTAATAGAAAAGAAGATTAAATACACAAGGCTTTAACATTTTCGGGTGTGTCACATCTCCTCTCTTTCTCCCCCTCTTTCTTTTCTTTTTTTAAAGGTCATTACCAAACCGGCCGCGCGTTTTCTTAGCGAGTTCGAAAACTCGCGAACTGTCGCACTTTTGAGGTATCTGCGTGAGCAGCTGCCTCGGTATCATATGAGACCTATATAGAGCCTCATTGTTGCTTTATTCCGTTGCTATATGTGACATGACCTTGTCAAGCGCCAACTGTACATTTTAGTTTTCTCTCTTTTGGGTGAGCGCCTGCAGTCGGAAGGCTTCGCGAATCGCTTCCGTCACTTCGTTTTCACTTCTGCGCGGACGTAGTTCGTTGTTGGGATCGTTGTGCCTGTACTTCCGATTTCGCACGAGACACCGAGGTGGGGCATACGCATTCAGTTGTTGGAAAAGCGGCAAGTATCTTTATTTTAATTGGCGCGTACTGGCTGACTATTCGGCTTCGCGTCTGAAACGGGCGTCGAGTCAGAACACGCGCAAAAGCCTGTTAGAATGCAGATGCATCGCTGCAGGCATTGATAGCTCGAGCTTCTCGCGTGTGTAGGTTCAGGTTCGGCAGCAAAGCCGGAGTGACCAGACCGTGACGACGTCGTTAAAGGGTGTATACCAAGCTCCAGGCGCGTACTTTGCTGTATAGTTTGCAGCACCATATAAAAAGCGCGCGTCCAGCTCTACGGCTATACGGGCTTGTGCGCCTTAAAGCCCGAAATTGTGACGGTCGGGATGGTATCGCCGTTACACGAGTCCCCTCTGCGAACGAGCCGGCCTTCAGAGAAATGCTCGCCCTAATACAAGCAGGAATGAGTTTCAACTGCAAGCTGGCCGTTTTATATACTTCACGTCTTGTCCTGCCTTGAAATACAAGGTTAATGCATGTATCTCCGAGCGATAGGGGTTTTATTTGCCAATACCCGCCTCGAGCGGGCCTATGTGGCGTGTGCGAGTTATATTTTACGACTGAGTCCGTGCTGGGCATAAAAAAAAACGGAAGCATCGTTGTACATACGCACATAAAACCGAGGGAAGGCGTCGCGCTTGTACTTGCGTGTGCGTGTGTTATGTGTTATGTGTATACCGAATTGTTCGTTCAACTGAGGTCTTGCTTGCTATACTGCTGTTGCTGTGCTGTTTGATTTATGCCGCAGTCGACGAATGCAAAATGAGAACACACTCGAGAACGACTATGAAACTTTGGCATCGCTGACATGCTCGCTTGCTTGTTGGCAGCAAACGCAGACCAATTATTATTATTTGTTTAAAGAGCTTGCAAAACAGCATGAGCATGAGCACTGGAAGTGGCGAGTGGAGGGGACTTGTAGTAAGATTTTAATGGGCGTCGAAGTTTTTATTGCTTGAAAGATAACAACAGGATACTAGACATGTTGGCGTATGGCTCCTTCGAAAGTATGGGCCTTCGGGTCTGCTCACGGCGGCCTTTCGCGGCAGTACACTGGTATATGTCTTGCATGTTACCGTTACCGCGTTGTTCACATTTATAGTTTGTTCGCAGTATACTCGTTCGCGAATAGTGTGTGACCCGCGGCCATCTGGCATTCTGCATGCAGTACAGACCGCGAAGCACGCGCGTCATCAACATTTGTGCAAGCATCGTCGTCGTCCTGTTTTTCCCACCGCGTGTCTTGTCTGTAACCTTTGGATAAAAGTTCACTCGACTGTACATGAAAGGCTGCCGTCGAGACATCCGTTCCTGCTTTTTTATTTCCTCCCTTTTCTTTTTTTTTACTTTGGCGTCTCGTTGTTTGTTTTCTCCTTGACTATATTTACAGAAAGAAAGAAGGAAAGAAAGCTGAAATTGACGTCACGAAAATCGTACATCATTTTGCGCCGAAGAACGTTGGGTGCCGCTCGCGCAGTTCCCGCATTTTCCGTCACGCTGAATTGGCGTATGCGCGCCGCGTTTAGAAAGAGCGAGAGGCCCGGTGCGCGGGTTGCCGAGCGTGGAAAAGGTCATATATATCACTGCGACGCAGCGTATGTGCACATGTATCCGTTGCAGCACCAAACGAAGCACGACACCAGCAGATGAGAGAGGCTTGAAAGGGCAGGGGGCAGAAACGTGTTATAGGTTGGTTATCTCGGTCTGATTTATTGTTCCGGTCATATTGACACGTGTACTTATCTTTATCGCGCAACCACGTTTCGCCGCTTAACAACTGTAATCGCAGAGCGAGGGACGCGCCTGCATGTATCCGACGTTTCTGGAAAGTTATCGACGCTTCTATCCGCGTGTCTGTTGTCGCCGAACCTTGTGTTATCAGATTTCATCGCGTGACACGAATGGTGTAGAACTTTGTGGAAGACACGCGGGTCCCATCAGTTAATCTGGAACATTCGACGACTGATCTATAAAAGCCAACGCGCTTGACCCGCTGAGCAGATTTTCGACGATCGCCGAGCGTGTTCGCCGCTTTCGTTGTGCTATAAGTGTAGCCTGTTTTGTGGGCACAGGTTCGCCCAATAAAAGCTAGTTTTGTATTCCACCGTACTGCTTCTTTCTTCACCGTCGCTACCACGTGACATCTGGTGGAGGTGCTTGTGCGTTCATGTACCGAACGCCCCCGCAAAGCCGCGATCCAAGCCCAAAGCCCGAGGACAAAACTAACATCGCCGAAGACCAGCGTGCTAGCCGCAGACTGCAAGGACTGCCCCCAGAGCACGGACTTCTACCTGAGTCGACAAAGAAGATCGTGGTCAAAAGAACCCCAATGGCTGCCCCAGCGTCCCCCGTTATCCTACAACAACCTCGGGACCCACCGACCTTCCATGGAGCAGCGACTGAAGACCCAGAATCCTGGTTGGAGACCTACGAACGAATCGCGACTTTTAACAACTGGGACTCCGACGACAAGCTGCGGCATGTATACTTTGCCTTAGAAGATGCTGCCAGAACGTGGTTTGAGAACCGGGAGTCGACCTTGACGACATGGGACCTCTTCCGTACCGGCTTCCTGCGCACCTTTACGAGCGTCGTGCGCAAGGAAAGGGCCGAAGCCATGCTGGACGCCCGAGTGCAGCTACCTAACGAGAACGTCGCCATCTTCACGGAAGAAATGAAACGTCTGTTCCGCCATGCCGACCCGGATATGCCTGAGGAGAAGAAAGTCCGCCTTCTCATGCGTGGTGTGAAGGAAGAACTTTTCGGCGCACTGATACGAAGCCCACCGAAGACCGTAGAAGAGTTCCTTCGCGAGGCCACCAGCATCGAGAAGACACTCGAAATGCGGAACCGGCAATTCAACCGCCGTACAAGCTCTACCCACTACGCCGGAGTTCAGTCACTCGCCGCCGACGACCTACGCGAGACTATCCGAGCTGTCGTGCGGGAGGAGCTACAAAAGGTGTTCCCCTCATCACAGCCTCAAGTGGCTTCGATTGCCGACGCCGTGCGTGAGGAGCTCCAACAACAACTTGGAGTAGCCCCTGAATCGCCGCAGCATGAGCCGCAAGCGATGACCTACGCCGCCGTCGCACGCCGTCAAGGACCCCCTCCGCGACCGCGCCAGGGCCCTGTCACGCCACAGTTTCGTCGTCCGCCGCCGCCGCCGCCAGCACGACCACCCGTCGCCCAGCGCACCTACGCGAGGAAGACGGACATCTGGCGTGCTCCTGACCACCGCCCGCTCTGCTACCACTGCGGAGAAGCGGGTCACGTCTACCGACGATGTCCGTACCGGGAGATGGGACTTCGAGGTTTCGCCGTCAACGCGCCGCGTCCACAGCTTGGCGAGCGCCCACGTGACATCGCCGATTACCTCGCCGCTACTCAGTGGAGCCCTCGACGGCCGTCCCGTTCGCCATCACCAGGCCGCTACCTGTCGCCGCAGCGCCGACCATACACTGGCCCAGCCCGGGGCCGGTCAGCGAGCCCATACCCGGAAAACTAAAAGCAGCAACCGATGGAGGTGCGGTTGCTGTTCGTCGAACTGACGAAGATCCTCCGCCGCCGACGAAGACGACGAAGAAACCATCTCGACGACCTAATGACGACACGCCGCCGTCCCGACGAAGTCTGGAAGCCAAAACTACACCAACGAAAGACGACTTGACGACGCGACGTTCCAACTTCATTTCAACACGACGCAGCCGTGATCCAACGCCAAGACCTAACTGCAATGCCAGACAAAGAACAACCGACCTCGACGTGCTTCTCGACGGCCACGCAGTCACTGCCTTAGTCGACACAGGGGCCGATTACTCCGTAATGAGTGGACACATCGCCGCCCAGTTGAAGAAAGTGAAGACCGCATGGGAAGGCCCTCAGATTCGCACCGCTGGAGGACACCTCATCACGCCGACTGGGATCTGCACGGCAAGAATAACCATTCATGACCGGAATTACCCTGCCACCTTCGTTATCCTCCAACAGTGTTCACGAGACGTCATTCTCGGTATGGACTTCCTGGACCAACACGGCGCAATCATCAACCTCAAGTCGAAGTCAGTAACGCTGTCGGAAGATAAAGCAATGCCGCCGGAGAGCCCTCGTAGTCACCACGCCTTGAGTGTGCTTGAAGATCAAGTGAGCATCCCGCCTCGCTGCAGCATTGTTATTTCGGTCAGCACCGAAACACCCGCTGACGTAGAAGGCGTCATCGAAGGCGACCAACGTCTACTGCTAGACCGTGAAATTTGCGTCGCAAGAGGGATCGCTCGACTACATGGAGGGAAAACTGAAGTGTTGCTGACAAACTTCAGCCAGGAGTTCAAGCACATCAACAAGGGCACGACGATCGCGTACATCGAGGAAATTCTGGAAACAAGTAATGCGTTTGTCCTCTCGGATTCCGCCGCATCTACCCCGACGACCATGGTTCCCGAACCAGACTACGACATTAATCTAAATCTCCCTATGATTAAGCAACAGCAGCTGAGAAGTCTGCTCCGACGATACAAAGGCTGCTTTTCGACGTCATCGAGGATTCGACAAACACCAGTCGCCAAGCATCGCATAATCACCGAGGAATGCGCTCGACCACTCCGTCAGAGCCCTTACCGAGTTTCGACGCGAGAACGTGAAGCTATAAGAGAACAAGTCGACGAAATGCTGCGCGACGACATCATCCAGCCATCGAAAAGCCCGTGGGCATCCCCTGTTGTTCTGGTAAAGAAAAAGGACGGAACCCTACGTTTCTGCGTCGATTATCGGCGTCTGAACAAGATCACGAAGAAGGACGTATACCCCCTCCCACGGATAGACGACGCATTGGATCGGATCTGCAACGCTAAATACTTCTCGTCCATGGATCTCAAGTCTGGCTATTGGCAAATAGAAGTCGACGAAAGAGATCGCGAAAAGACCGCCTTCATCACGCCAGACGGCCTCTACGAGTTCAAGGTTATGCCATTCGGACTGTGCTCGGCGCCTGCAACGTTCCAGCGCGTGATGGACACGGTTTTAGCAGGATTGAAGTGGCAGACCTGTCTCGTATACTTGGATGACGTCGTCGTCTTCGCCGAAAATTTCGACGTTCACCTTAGGCGGCTGGCAACAGTACTAGAGGCCATCGGGACATCAGGACTTACTCTGAAGCCGGAAAAGTGCCGCTTCGCTTACGAGGAGCTTCTATTTTTAGGCCACGTCATCAGCAAATCTGGAGTCCGCCCCGACCCGCAGAAGACAGCTGCCATAGCAAAGTTCCCACAGCCCATCGACAAGAAGGCAGTGCGTAGATTTCTTGGCATGTGCGCCTACTACAGGCGATTTGTCAAGAACTTTTCACGCATCGCAGAGCCGCTGACGCAGCTAACTAAATGTGACGTCGAGTTCAAGTGGGAAACGCCGCAGGCCGAGGCATTTCAAGAACTCAAACGACGCATGCAGTCGCCGCCCGTACTTGCGCACTTCGACGAGCACGCCGATACCGAAATACACACTGACGCCAGTAGCCTAGGCCTCGGTGCCGTCCTAGTACAGAGAAAAGATGGACATGAACACGTGATAGCTTACGCTAGCCGATCATTGTCAAAAGCAGAAGGCAATTATTCTACAACCGAAAAGGAATGCCTCGCCATCGTTTGGGCTACAGCGAAATTTCGCCCTTACCTATATGGCAGGCCATTCAAAGTCGTCAGCGACCATCACGCCTTGTGCTGGCTAGCGAATTTAAAGGATCCCTCAGGACGGCTAGCACGGTGGAGCCTCAGACTACAAGAATACGACATCACTGTAACATACAAGTCCGGACGAAAACACTCAGACGCCGATTGCCTATCACGCGGGCCCCCATTGAACCGCCGCCGCAAGATGACGAGGATGACGACGCCTTCCTTGGTATAATAAGCGCGGAAGACTTCGCCGAACAACAACGAGCGGACCCGGAACTTAAAGGCCTCGTCGATTATTTGGAAGGGCACACCGACGTTGTCCCCAGGACATTTAAGCGCGGATTATCTTCCTTCACGCTTCAAGACAGTCTACTCGTGAAGAAGAACTTCTCACCAGTCCGCGCCAATTACCTTCTTGTTGTCCCGTCAGGACTTCGTCCAGAAGTATTGCACGCCCTACATGACGATCCGACCGCTGGACACCTCGGTTTTTCCCGGACACTATCGAGGATTCAAGAAAAGTATTATTGGCCACGCCTGACCGCCGACGTCGCCCGTTATGTCAGAACATGCCGAGACTGTCAGCGACGCAAGACACCGCCGACAAGGCGAGCCGGACTACTACAGCCAATCGAGCCTCCTTGCCGACCATTCCAGCAGATCGGGATGGACTTGCTGGGACCCTTTCCGACGTCAGCAACCGGAAATAAGTGGATCGTCGTGGCGACAGACTACCTCACCCGCTTCGCTGAAACTAAAGCACTGCCGAAAGGTAGCGCAGCCGAAGTGGCGAAATTCTTTGTCGAAAACATCCTGCTTCGACATGGCGCCCCAGAAGTCCTCATCACCGACAGAGGAACGGCCTTTACAGCGGAGCTTACCCAAGCCATTCTGAAATACAGTCATACAAGGCAAAGGAGGACCACGGCCTACCACCCGCAGACGAATGGCCTTACGGAGCGGCTGAATAAGACCCTCGCCGACATGCTAGCGATGTACGTCGACGTCGAACACAAGACCTGGGATGCCGTCCTGCCGTACGTAACATTCGCTTACAACACGGCGGTGCAAGAAACAACACAGATCACGCCGTTTAAGCTGGTTTACGGCAGGAACCCGACGACGACGCTCGACGCCATGCTGCCCCACATCACTGACGAAGAGAATGTTGACGTCGCTAGCTATCTCCAGCGCGCCGAAGAAGCCCGACAGCTCGCCCGCCTACGGATCAAGACCCAGCAGCGTACCGACAGCCGACACTACAACCTCCGAAGACGCTTCGTCGAGTACCAGCCCGGCGACCGTGTTTGGGTATGGACCCCGATACGCCGGCGAGGACTCAGTGAGAAGCTGCTGCGACGCTATTTCGGACCCTACAAGGTCATCCGACGTATTGGCGCACTAGACTATGAGGTCGTGCCAGACGGCATTTCGCACTCACAGCGGCGCCGCGCACGATCTGAAGTGGTCCACGTGGTGCGCCTTAAACCATTTTACGGACGCTGATGAACTTCCTTAGTTTGTTGTTTTCTTTGCTACGAGTGCTTTTCTTTGTTACTTTCGTTTGTTTGCAGCATCGGGTCGATGCTTTTTAAGAGGGGGGTAATGACACGTGTACTTATCTTTATCGCGCAACCACGTTTCGCCGCTTAACAACTGTAATCGCAGAGCGAGGGACGCGCCTGCATGTATCCGACGTTTCTGGAAAGTTATCGACGCTTCTATCCGCGTGTCTGTTGTCGCCGAACCTTGTGTTATCAGATTTCATCGCGTGACACGAATGGTGTAGAACTTTGTGGAAGACACGCGGGTCCCATCAGTTAATCTGGAACATTCGACGACTGATCTATAAAAGCCAACGCGCTTGACCCGCTGAGCAGATTTTCGACGATCGCCGAGCGTGTTCGCCGCTTTCGTTGTGCTATAAGTGTAGCCTGTTTTGTGGGCACAGGTTCGCCCAATAAAAGCTAGTTTTGTATTCCACCGTACTGCTTCTTTCTTCACCGTCGCTACCACGTGACAATATATATATATATATATATATATATATATATATATATATATATATATATATATATATATATATATATATATATAATCGTTGTTCCGTATATCACGTTTCGCATATCAACGCAGTTATTCGTTACGTGACGTACGAGAGCAAGAAGTGTCGAAGGTGGTTCTGAAAGGATTCTCAACCTGCTGACACATTATATAGGAGCGCGCGTTCGCGCATAAAATGTTTTTGGAAGCGCCTGAATGATGAATAAAGGCACAGCCTTGTAGTAGTTGAGGGACACGTCGTGCCGCAGGCGACGACCCATTCGAGCGACCAGATGCAATCTATGCAAGTGCACACGCACTTACACATGTCGAGCTGCGAAAACGAAGCGTTTTTTGATAACGGGGGCTGTGAGTCGCAAAACTGTCGAGGGCATCGTGGGATGTCTCGGTATAGAGCGAGAATTTGTTTGTTATGTAAAGAAGGGCTTCGCGCATAATTCGCGGGTCAGACACACGTGCTCCGAGAGAGAGAGAGAGAGAGAGAGAGAGAGAGAGAGAGAGAGAGAGAGAGAGAGAGTCACCGTGTTGTTGTTACACACTGTAGTTGTTGCTGACGAAAAATAATAAAATATAAACTTCTTATTTCCCGGAGAGAGCTAGAGCGGGCCAACGCCTTTGCAAGGGAGACTACACAATTGCGTAATGCGGTTACGACAAAATGCTGAAATATAGGATATTCACAGTCATCATACTCTCTCAGGCAACGGACATATCGGTGAACTACTGAGAAACTCACTTTCTCTCTCTCCCTCAGAAATATGAATAACCGAAATTTCTCCGTACCGGATGAAATATTTCTTTTGTGCACCACGTAGTTTTCTTCCGTTGATCTCCTACGAGTTGAAGAAAACGTCGATTTCTTATTTGTACTGCCTCGTATACTTTGCGGGAAGTAAACGTTTGGAATACACACCCAGAACTTACTTTTGTGTTTTAGTGCGCGCAAAGAGCGCAGCTGCCCGAAACACCCTCCCCCTCTCCTCCCTTACCCCCAGGCTTTTTATTTTATTACTCCGTTACCAACTCACATCTGCTTCATGTTGCAAGGCAGATAACTCTCATTAGCTCAAGCGTTTCGTTTTCTGGAAGAAGGCATTTTACTCCTGTTGTCAGCTAGGCGCAGTAAAGCGAAGGCCTATACGGGTTGCGCGCCAACGAAGGAGGAGGCAAAACCTGCTGTACGCTTTTCCCGCCCCAAATTTAGCCCATAATCCCCCCGTTGGAGCAATTGGTTGTCACAAGGAAGGATAACCAGGAAGGATTTTTGGCACGCGAATAAGAGGCACCGGAAACGCGCTGTCGAATTTCTCGTATCCGATTGACTGACGCGACCTGGGTTGTATTCTCTATTGATCACATTTGGGGATAGCTGGGTAGAGTGCGTAGTCAAATCGGCTGATATGCCTTACCTAAATTTTTTAAACATAACAATACCGTCATGAAAAAGGCGAAGACAGATCGAAAAAGGCGACGGAGAGGAAAGTGCAGCGTTTGTATAGGTATATGTCGCCTTCTTCATCTCGAACATTTACGTGATTTTTTCTTTTTATATTTCCGGGATGGTTTCACCTTTGTGCGATGTGGCGTGGGGTCCCGGAGCTGCGCCTCATACTGGAGCTAGAAACATTATTTCCACTGGCTTAGCCAATCAGCGACCACTGAAGCTGACGCCCGCGAAAGTGGTCGATATAGAGTGTGGCTTCTGGCGAAACGTATAGATTTATTGACTCATATTGTTTACACCGCCAAACCCGCCCTGGTACTTTAGTGGCTGCGGCACTGCGCTATATTGCACGAGCTCAGATTTCATTCCGGATCTATTGAACTACACTTCCGAACACGCGCAGCGTCGTTCTCTCTGGATGACGAACTGTGTATAACAAGAACTCTCATTAACGGCCGACCATCTATCGTGAATGTAGGGGCAGCGTCCACAATTGGTAGACTGAAATTATTCGGACAAGTTGTAATTGTATGAACAGTGGTGTTCAATACAGGATACGAATCCGTTTTCTTTCTTTCCTTTTTTTTCAGACGGATATTCCGTATAAGTTCGTTGCTTTAATTCTAGGATCGTGTGAAGTCTTCTGGCCTATCGACAAGTATCGAAGCGCTGGGCACACAGTCGGTCCAGCGATCAAGGCGGCGTACATTCGTATAAAGACGCGTATGTGATCGGATACCCGTCACTATCACGCCCAGCCTAAGTCAGTCTTATAGTCGAAAAGCCCAACAGAAGAGACTTTGTTGGGGAAGACGGAGATGTCCTTTTCGTCCATTGACACCGACAACAGAGAGTCTACAGACTTGGTGACGGAAACTTATGCCGTAGCCGATGAATTGCTCAACCCTGCAGTTTGCTTTCGTGGCAAGCGCCCTAATAATGACATGCATGTTTCTATTGTTGGTGGGCAGTAGCGTAGCTAGGAAATTTTTTCGAGGGGGAGGGCCGCACGCCCATGACGGGAGGGTGTGGGACAGGCGGGTATTGTCTTACGTCGTTGTAAGCCAGATATCTCTAGCACACAAACATCAGGCGAGGGGGGCTCATATTTCAATATAACACGATCGAACATGTTAATCGGTGGAAAATTCCTTTTCTTATAGGGTGCACAAAACGCCCTGTAACGGGGGTGCTTGATTGTACGTGCAACAACGAGTGTAGATAAAAAAAAAAACATTAATTCAGAAACCTTATAAGTGTTAGCCTTTCTATTGCTTTTTTTTCTCTCGCACACACACTATTGTTAAATGTTTACAGTGCACGTGGGTGTTAAATTGACTTTTGTGCCTGAATGCGTAAAACGACGTTTTGTTAAGAAAGTAACTGGAACACCATTGCATTTCTCCGCGAAGTTTGGAAATTAATATATCAAAACTGGTGTCATCCTGAGAATTTGTTCCAAGTGGATCCGCCTTGCGAACTCCACGGCTAGAATTTCTAAATTGCAATACAGGACATAAAATAGTTACTTAAAACGTAATAGTGACTTTTTATTAATTAGTCGATTATGCATTTCAATTTTTCTTATTTTTTTTTGCAAGTAACGTTCGTCTCTTAGAGTAGAACATCGCATGAACTATAATTGCGCTATCTGCTACAGGCAGCCTTAAAAAAAAAAGTCTTGAAAGTGTTCGCTAAAACAGCCGGTATATAGATGGTGGAAGTTCAAAACTTTACTCCACAACGCGGCTCTGAACCGAACGTCCCTAGCTGAAATGAATCGCTTCGCCAGGAAGGGCGCTATAAGTCTCCAGCGCCCTGCGCAAAACTCGTGTCCGCTCTCCGGGGGCCGTTCGTGGGCTGTCGCCGTTTCCGAGCGCGATATTTTGTAAAGCCAGAGTCTTGCCGCAGCGGCCATGCGGAGCGCATTCGCGTCACGTCTCGGTATCGCTTCCGAACGGCGCGCCATTCCTGTGGCACCGCGGGACATAAGCGCCGGCGCGGGGCGGTGCGTGAATTCGCATCGCTGATGTGGGGCCCGTGTTGCGCCGTTTTGTGTGCGCAACGGGCAGCCGCGCACGCTCGTGATGCGGGTCGCCCAATGTGCGCGACGGCGACGTGGGCGGCCGAGTTTGAACGACTCAGTTAGTGAACTGAGCGCGAGGGCGCATTTGTACACGCGTATCTCGTTTCGCGTACATCCGTGCGCGCGCTCGCTCGGAAGTTCTTTAGTGCGTCGGCCTATACGTGTGCGCTCGGCGCTCTGTGTCGCCTGCATCTCTCGCACGAATGCAGCAACATCCAACGCGTGACAGCGCATATTCGTGTGGGTGGCATGGCACAGGGGACGTCGTTGAATTTAGAAAAATGGTAGGCGACCCTAATCTTTCACTTGGGTGTTTCTTAGTGGCACTCGCACGGCGGCGTTGGTGTTCGTTAGGTTAAGCGAGCCAACTTCTTTCCCCTGGCACAATATGCGGTCTAAGAGCGAAGGAGGGCGAGGAGGAAGCGCAGGGCGCGCCACCTGGCGAGGCCTAGCCCCCTAGCGAGCGGCGTAAGAAGCGCAATTTACGCGCCTTCTCCGGTACTGACGTCAGAGCATGATGTAACGAGCGCCCGCGCAGCTGTTTCGAGCAAGCAAGTGAGCGAGCAGGTGAGCGCCGGGAGAGAAGCGAGAGAGGAGGGTGTGACGTCACATCCACTCTGTTAGATGTTCAGTCTATGCCAGGCAACTGTTTTCCATTAATTAGCCAGTTAAATATTATGCAACCGTCTTTTGCGTGACGTCATTAGTGATGTCATTCCTTCCGCTTTCTACTTCCGGGTTTCCAGGAATTTCGCCCGAGTCTCGCTCACGTGGCGGGTCTCTAAAGTATGCGATGCTGTGCTGTGGTGTGCGGTAATGAGTGATTTCTAATTAATTCTAACTATTCCAGACACTTCAGTAAGTCAACTTGTAACTAAACTTATGCTCTGATATATCTATAATGAAACCCATTAATTTTGTACTGTACTATTTTTTAGATTTATTTTGAATTTCGTCCCCGGTCGTCTCAGGAGGTGAACCGGAAGTGCTGCGAAAGAAACGAAAGTGTCACTCAATGCTCCTGCCACTAAATATTCGGCAGACACACTTAAAACTGGTTACGTATGGGAATACGAAAGAATTGTGCCTTTTGCAGACTTCGGAACGCCATGGATGCGCTCATGTTATATACTCATGAAATGGCGCCAACTGCTCCCCATTATTTGCGCCGTCACTTGTGCAATGACGCACGCACTAGACCTCACCTTTACTCAGCCAGATGGCTTCGACGTGACGTGCCCGATGGCGCACACACTAGACCACACCTTTAGTCAGCCAGATGGTTGCGACGTGACGTGTGCGATGACGCACGCAGTAGACCATACCTTTAGTCAGCCAGATGGCTGTGACGTGACGTGCCCGATGACGCACGCAGTAGACCACACCTTTAGTCAGCCAGATGGCTGTGACGTGACGTGCCCGATGACGCACGCAGTAGACCACACCTTTAGTCAGCCAGATGGCTGTGACGTGACGTGCCCGATGACGCACGCAGTAGACCACACCTTTAGTCGGCCAGATGGCTGTCACGTGACGTGCCCGATGACGCACGCACTAGACCACACCTTTAGTCAGCCAGATGGTTGCGACGTGACGTGCCCGATGACGCACGCAGTAGACCACACCTTTAGTCAGCCAGATGGCTGTGACGTGACGTGCCCGATGACGCACGCACTAGACCACACCTTTAGTCAGCCAGATGGCTGTGACGTGACGTGCCCGATGACGCACGCAGTAGACCACACCTTTAGTCAGCCAGATGGCTGTGACGTGACGTGCCCGATGACGCACGCAGTAGACCACACCTTTAGTCAGCCAGATGGCTGTGACGTGACGTGCCCGATGACGCACGCAGTAGACCACACCTTTAGTCGGCCAGATGGCTGTGACGTGACGTGCCCGATGACGCACGCAGTAGACCACACCTTTAGTCAGCCAGATGGCTGTGACGTGACGTGCCCGATGACGCACGCAGTAGACCACACCTTTAGTCAGCCAGGTGGCTGTGACGTGACGTGCCCAATGACGCACGTAGTAGACCACACCTTTAGTCAGCCAGATGGCTGTGACGTGACGTGCCCGATGACGCACGCACTAGACCACACCTTTAGTCAGCCAGATGGTTGCGACGTGACGTGTGCGATGACGCACGCAGTAGACCACACCTTCAGTCAGCCAGATGGCTGTGACGTGACGTGCCCGATGACGCACGCACTAGACCACACCTTTAGTCAGCCAGATGGTTGCGACGTGACGTGCCCGATGACGCACGCAGTAGACCACACCTTTAGTCAGCCAGATGGCTGTGACGTGACGTGCCCGATGACGCACGCACTAGACCGCACCTTTAGTCAGCCAGATGGTTGCGACGTGACGTGTGCGATGACGCACGCAGTAGACCACACCTTTAGTCAGCCAGATGGCTGTGACGTGACGTGCCCGATGACGCACGCAGTAGACCACACCTTTAGTCAGCCAGATGGTTGCGACGTGACGTGTGCGATGACGCACGCAGCAGACCACACCTTTAGTCAGCCAGAACCGTGGAGATGCCGTGGCGTCGGGGAAGCGTATTCGTCAAGCACCCCGGAGGGATTCCCACCTAGACCGAAATTTGCCAAATGTTTGTTTTAAAGTCATTAATTAACTTTGCTTACAGGAAACTTCCTGAGAAATTTGAAGTCTATCGGAGCATTTTCTGACGTGTTTTACAGTTTGCGCCGTCGGCCATTTTTGGTACCACCTTTCGGTCACGCCGACGGCGACGGATTTTCGCGTAATATGGCATATAATGCTCTCGCATTGAAACGGTCCGGTATATCCTATCTCTGTGTTAGACTGCTGAGCACGAGGTCGCGGGATCGAATCCCTTCCACGGCGGCCGCATTTCTATGGGGGCGAAATGCGAAAACACCCGTGTACTTAGATTTAGGTGCACGTTAAAGAACCCCATGTGGTCAAAATTTCCGGAGTCCTCCACTACGGCGTGCCTCATAATCAGAAAGTGGTTTTGGCACGTAAAACCCCATAATTTAATTTTCCATATCTGTGTAGTAACATTCATCACCCCACGTCATAGCACGCAGTACTGTATCATACAAAAACGTTGTGATACGTGTCTGAAAGGGCAAGTCAAAAGCTTGATTTATCTAAACAACATTTTGCTTTCTCTAAAATCGCAACATCTTTAATTATCTTTTCAAGTATTATTTGAAATATTCCATTTTCTTTGATACATATATAATAAATGACTGCACTATTTCTCAATCACACTCTCGTCTGTAACCGCTGGTTTCTCAGGCAAATCACCCATTCTGGGTTACCGCAATTTTCAAAACGAGTAAGCGTGCTAGCACGTCGGTTATATGCCTGATTGCGTACTGTGATTTTATAAAATTGATGCAGGCCACGTGGAGTCGACAAGAATGCGAGTTTCAGCACATAACGGCTATTCCTGCCGGCTACTAATGTCTTCGTTTGGTAGTTTTCCGGGAAGTGAAACCGTCTCAGCGAGGTTTCCATGGCGCTATATAATTTTTGTATCAATGGGATATCTTGCACAAAATTGTAAATGCTAATGCATGTGTCGCCCGTTGATGTTTGTAAGTTGAGCGAGACAATAAGAGAGGCGTTATATATAAAACTGTTTGTTAAACCTTGGGGTTTAGCAAACAGCCTGTCAGGCTCTTAAGAACGATTATTTGAGTCACACCACTATAAGCGTTTCTTTTTTACGAACGGCTTCACTGTAAGCTGTGTGCCTCGTGAGCAAAAAAATCGCTTTTTATTCTTATGGACGTTGTCCTATCTTTGTATACGCAGCGTATTTTTTGTTTGTCTGCTTGTTCTCATTAACCAAGTGTGGTCTACGCCACGTAGATCGCCGGGAAAAGCTTCGATAACGGAGAATTCAGAAGAAAAGGAAACAGAAAGAAAAATTGTGGTTTAACGATCTCTCGCTTTTGCTTCAGCTCCTTCAACACGCTGTCAAATGTTGCAAATTCCGGATGCCCACGCATAGACACAAATTGTTAGCCTTGAATGGGAGCGACGCAGTTGTCGCGCACTTACTAACACCTGTCAGCCTGCGTCGGTCTGAAGTTTGTGGAAAGAAAAAAAAAAGTGCGGTATTGTATGCACGAAGCGAAACACAGAGTAGCAGCTGCGCTGCGTTGATTTCTCTTACCGTCAGCGAGCTCCCCCCCCCCCCCCCCAAAAAAAAAAAGAAAGAAAGGCATCCATGCGGCCAGGCGCAGCTGTCTACCGCGCCGCGGTTGTCTCTATTCACTAGCCGCGGGGCCTGTTTATTTTTTTCCCTTTCTTTCTTCATTTTGCTGCTCTTTTCTCTACAAGGTGCATCCGTGTCACGCGTTTCACGATGTGTCGGCAGCATTTCGGTCAAGAACATTTCAGCGTTCGTGTGCCGAAGTCGGTTGCTCGGATCTCCTCGCGCATTTCTATTGCTTTTCTACGAAACGAGGGCGAAATGATAAATCACGTGAGGGTCGTCGTAACACTGCGACACTGCAATAGATCAACGACACTATTAACTCCGGGCTTCTGTAGCCTAGATGTTGCAGGGGTAATCGCCGCTTGAGCACAGACTAGATGTTTCTTTTCAGATTGATTGATTGATTGATTGATTGATTGATTGATTGATTGATTGATTGATTAGTTGATTCATTCATTCGCGAGGTTTAACGTCCTAATCCAACGTTGGGGCTATGAGAGACGCCGTAGTGGATGGCAAGGCATTAATTTTGAGCACTGGAAGTTTTCTAACGCTCATTTAAATCTAAGCACAGGAGTGTATCTGCATTTTGCACCCATCAAAATGCGGGTGCTGCCTCCGGGAATCGAACGTACAACCTCGTGCTCAGTAGCATGAGTGGCATGATCACTCAGCCACCGTAGCGATTCCTTTCATTGTCGACCGACCTGCACGACGCTATATGCGTGAGTAACAGAAGTCCGTATCGAGGCGTCGGGTGTGCGTGATATAGGTTATATTTTTTCCTTTCTTTATTTATTTGCTTTTCTGACGAGGCTGAATACAAAAAAATATCGAGGCATGTGAACGGCTTTGGAACTGAAGCAATTGTTCACCTGGCTTTAGAGGCCGCACCAGCCGAAGCGCTGTGTTCACAGGCCGAGTGTACGCCTCGTAGTCTAGAGCGTGACGATGTGAGGTAGTAAAATATGCGTTGTGCTCCGGCTAGGACAGTGCATACGTTGATTCGCGCACAATAGCAAATAATCGATAATGACTATAAGTACGCTACATACATTGTTTTAGTGCGAAAGCATTAAATGGCTCATGAGGCGAAAAATCCGGCGTTGGCGGCGTGGCCGCACAATGGTACAAAAGGGCTACGAACTCTCAGCCTTTGGTGGGAGTCGAACCCATGACCTTGCCTAGTGGCATAATGTCTAAGCATCGCGCGGTGGTCGCAATGCTTTCACAATGATCAACGTAGGCAATAACTAAGTGACCCTTGAATTTTTTTTGTATTTATTTCTAGCGCGTTTTAAAAGCAGCCGAAAACAGTTAGAAAGCTACTTAATCAGCTACTCTGTCGCGAAGAAAAACAGAGTCATTGGTTAAAGTCGATGTTGGCAGTTTCAAAGGGAGAGACGCGAAAAATAAGGTGAGCTCACGCAATCTTGATTTCATCTTATCTCGCATTCTAGGAGACCTCCTTTGTATGCTAACTGCTCTAAAGACGTTCAGAACAACCGTCTTATTGAAAATCGTTGCTAATAGTTCTACGCTTAAATATACTGCAAGGGTTGCAGTATACCGCTGTATTTCCTTAATATACGGATTAGCATATCTACAGAGAAATATACGATGCGAATCGGTCATTGTGTATCGTCCTTATTATTATTTTTTACACATTTAACAATAATGGGAAGTTAGTTATTTGCCCAGCACGTAGCACGCAGATCTGGCGTAACGCAAACAAGAATGTCGTGTACGTATACTCTCAAAAGCGTCATTTCGTTCAGCCTGCATGCTATGCGTTCCACATGCATTTGATAAAACACAGAAGTAATCGTACTGGACATCGCATTTAATTTAACTTTATTGAATACAGTTAGGCTAGTTGGTTTGCTTTCGAAGGCTTTAGGACAAAATTGAGCTCGATAACATACGGTGGTCGAGAGGACAGAGTGCTATATAGCTCCATCTGGCGTTTACTGATCATACACGCGCGACCTTTATATACACTGAAGGCGTCATCAGTCACCGACTTTCGTCTCAGAGACGCATTTCTTAAATGAGCATGCTGTCAGTCAAAGAACTCTTGTTGGACACTTTCACGTTTCTTCCGGTGTAGCTTCGTATAAATAGTTTTTTTCCCCTGTAGTAGACACCCGAGGGAGCACCGCGTAATGGGTATAGGTTGTAGCTTATATGACACGTGCTGATAGGCTGTAACTTAGCGGCAATATCGGGTCATCGCCATTTCGTTCACTCTAGCCAACTTATGAAAGCCAACATTCATTTTCAGCTCAACTTCTCCGTTGTGATGCGTAATTGAAGTGCTTCCAAGGTTGCTCCATAGCAAGGCCACTCGCACTAACGTTCTTCGCCGGCCGGAGATGTGGTGGTGATGGCAGCCCGAGCAGGGACAAGGCTAGGAGCACTAAAGGAAAAAAAAATAGATGAGTCGCACTACTAAATTGCGCTCCTACAGTGCTGAAAGATCGTAGTCTTGCCCAAAAGGCGAAGTATTGTTAGCGGTAGAAAAGTATCTCACAACTACGCGAAGTAACGTTCGTAGTATTATAGGCCGCATATATTGCAGTAAACACTCGCTTACTAATTAAATTAACAAGCATGGTGTCACGAACACATGAACACATCTCACTCGATGACCGAGAATACTCGCTGCATACAACGCTGGCGTGATGAAGAGCTCAGGCAGCGGGGAGCGAACGCTCCGTGCTGTCGGCGATATATAGTAGGAGACAAGCAGGGGACGCGCGGTAGGATCTTATCGCACTTGGACTTTACACGGAACTTTACGGCGACGACGACGACGTACCGTGTACTGTGTATTCCCGTGTACACTCTTAAACAAATGTACACCCTTTGGGGTGTATATTTTCCACACCACGATAATCGTCATCTGTCTTGCTTGCGTTTCCTTCCTTGAATACGCTGCGCTCGCTACTTCACTGTCGAGAATGCTCTGTCATGCTGATAACGCGCCTGCCGTTCGTGACCTGGAAGTACCAGGCTCGTGCGGCTCGTGCCGTTAAAGGAAGGAAATGCGGACAAGACATATGACGATTATTGTTCTGTGGCAAGATACGACCCAAAGTGTGTAATTTTGCATAAGAGTGTACCATGTATTCCTGTGTACCGTGCATTGGGCCCACATTAACGTACCCCAGGTGGCCGAAATTAATGCGGAGTCTCCCGCTATACGATGCGCCTCATTATCATGTGGTATCTACAAGCTAAGTTGTTTGGGTTTGCTGTTTCAGGCAATATGTAATCGCATTGCCCACGAGCCAACATACTAAAGCGAAGCTTGTCTGCTGAGGTTTTGTCTCATAGGGCCTTGACCAGCTGCTGTGACTCACGGTAGACACACAATGGTGAATACGCATACAATGGTGAAACATTGTGCTGAAACGTTGAGACAAGTCTGCCAGGTTTTCGTACATAATGTTGCACCCTGTAGCTTTCGCTCACGTTTTGCGACACATTCGTTTATGACGACGGAGCGTGCAGATTACCGCTCTCCGTTTAATCTCATTTTCGTGCGTAGCGAAGGCGGCTGTTTATCTGTCGCTACATAACTAAACAGTTCCAACACGAAATGTGTACAGAAAACGTACAGAAAACGAAGCAGCTTTTAGCTTCGAATGTCGTGGCAGGCGCGCCATGCCCTGGATATAGTCTTGTTGATGTGGGACGGGGGGTGGTGCAGGCGCGCTTTGCGCCGGCCGAGCTGCGTTTTCCGCGGACGCTGGATCTGTTCTCTCTCCCCCTTGCGCCGCCCATCGCTTTCGGCGGTGTTTAGAGCCGTGGGGAGGAAGCGGCATCGCCAGCGGTCCGCGCGCCTCCAAATTAAGAACCGCGTTGCCCGAGGCTCCGAGCGCGAGATAGCGACGTCGGGCCCTCATCCATCATCGGGCCCGTGCTCAAACGCAGGCTTCTCTGAGCAAGACCGCGAGTGAGGGAGGACTGCGCAGTGGTTCGTAAACGGCTTCAGTGACAGGCATGCATGCCAAAGGCATAGCCAAGCTGGGTTGTGCGTGCTGCGACAGCAACGCCCGATCTTTAGGGCACCAGTCGGCAGGAAGGAAGCAAGTTTGCGTTCTGGGTCACACGCTATGGATCGTTCGCGTTTTGTGGATGTATTTTCACTTTCCTTTTTCCTCTCCCGGCCGTGGCAGCCACATTCCAATATGGACACAATGCGAGAGGCTCATCTTTACTCCGGTTTAGACGCCTGTAAGAGAATTCGAAGCGGTGAAGTTAGAATATCATGTTGTGGTTGTTAGTGCATCCCTAGATGCTGCTGATCTGACTCCTAGCCGCCCTGGTCGCACTCGATGGAATGCTAATGACGTCCGTGGCCCACGATATCGCAATAGTCCGCAGCCATCCATTACACACTATCATTTATAGCTCATGTATTAGGAAAATGATTTTCTCATGTCCCATTGGGATGGTCATTAATTAATTAATTAATTAATTAATTTATTGAATGAATGAATGCAGCCACATTAAACTCGAATGTTCGACTCGTAGGCGTAGCGGTACAGCAATTTCGACAGCACGATTGCCCGCCGGTTGAAGCGTCCACTATTGTTAATGTCGCATAATCGCACGGCTCCAGCAATTCTGATCTTCCGTTGTGTTTGCCGAATATTCGAAACTTGTTTTAAAGTATCGCTGCTCTTCACGCGTCTGTCTCTCCCGCATCTCCGTGGCTGCGTCACGCAGTGTACAGGTTCACGAGCTGTCTGGTTGCATTCTCTGTGGGTTGAATGGTCTCGTTATTGTGCTGTCTGCCAGTTTAATGGTGCCGCATTGCTGTTCGATAACTTTGAAGAAACCTGCTTTCGCTAACGCGCTCCCCTTACATATATGCATGAACGAACGGGACGCATTGAAAGGCGGTTCGTCTGGATTTGCGGGTGGATTTACTGCTCGCGCTCGGGCGCTTATTACGCTAGGGCACGCGCGTAATCCCATTTGCATGGCTGCTCGATTGCAAGGCTAAGGCAGTCGGCGCATTCATGAGTAAATGCGACGGAGTGGCTTGTGAATGCGCGGCAGGGCTCTACGCGTATAATGACATGCACGCCCTGCATTGCGTTCGCGCGCACCGACCCGATTTCGATTCAGCCGCCGCGGCTGTTGTGCTGGCACGAAATCGCCATATCCGCGCACATATTTTTTCTGAAGCGAAGGGGCGTCATCACACTGGACTGTCTAATACGGGGGTTATGCGTCGATTCATTCTTTTTATAGGCTTGATTGCCGATGTCGAAATGGCGGCAGAGGCGACTTTGACGCTGCACTCGTGTGCGAACTTGGGGATGAGAAGACAGAAAGGGGGGTGGAGGAAAGAGAGAGAGGAAAGGAAATGCAGGAAGGCTAACTACCTATGCGTTGTACCCCGTTTTCTATCCTACGCAGGGCGAGGGGTGGAAGGAACATTAAACGTGAGGAGAAAAGAAAACGACAGCGTGTGAAGGCACGCTTGCACGCACGTAAGTGTTGTGCAGTCCAGTTGAGAAGCGCTCTTTTATATTTATGCACGTATGTAGAGGAGGCCTGAGCTCAGGTTTCTAGTACCCTTTTCACTTTACACGGTCTGTTGTCTACTTGTTATAGCCTAGCCGACGAAGTGTGTGTGTGTGTGTGTGTGTGTGTGTGTGTGTGTGTGTGTTTCTTTCTTTCTTTTTTTTTTCTTTGGGCATCGGTGGAAGAATCCGAACTTGCTCGATACTTTCGTCGCGACCGCAAGTGTTGCAAGCTGCCCTGTCAGTCATTCCGGCAAGAAATTGAATGAGCGTTGCGTAAAAGCGACGAATGTGATAAACAAAAAAACAATAGAATGCTGGACAATAAGTTGGCGTACGCTGAGTATGTCGGGCACAGCACCGCGAAGCAGGAGCGTACAGAACGACACGTCGAGCGTTGTCGGTTGGCATCACTGCTCGCAACATCCAGGAAATGCTCTCACAGGAAATGTTCCCCTCGTGCGACGCAGTGGTTCGAGCAACGGCTGTACTCATCGAACGACGCTAAAGCGGCCTCTACGGGGAGCTGTCATGCTGTGAGCCCGAGCACGTTCTACTGACAGACCGAGAGTTCCGGTGCTATACGTATAATCCGGCACGTGTTTGCTATCGAAGCGCGCTGCCCGCGCTCTCGGTAAGCGCGTATGTAGAAATCCTGCGCCAGGCTGTCTCGGTCACGATTCGTTGCCGGTATATTGCGAGCGAGCGCTGCAACGCGCGCCCAGCTCGCTGGTTTGCGAAGCGTGGCGTTTTTCCTCATTCCCTGTTTGTCAGCGCTCCTTCTCCCCCACCTCTCTTTTATTATTTTGGCGTTAGCCCCTTTAACGATGCGGCGAGCCTCCTATAGTGGGCTGTGATGCGTTAGCGCTATGGCGGGGAGCTTGGTCGAGCCGCGCGCGCTCCATCAGTGTCAGTCGCGTCTGGGATGCGGAGGACGCAGCGCGTGTTAACAGCGGCAAACAAATGGGAAATCTTGCGGTGTCGGAAGAGGCATATACACATTGTCGACGAACCGATGCCACGTCGCGTTGGCGGTTGTTGTGCACGTGACCAGCGTGGTGCTTTCGCGTTTGGGCGATGAGCATGGAGACGTACGCGGAATGTATGGTCTGCTCGGTCCGACAAAAAGGGAAGAAGAAGAAGAAGAAGAAGAAGAAGAAGAAGAAGAAGAAGAAGAAGAACGCACAATGACGTAACACCTTTAGGAATAGGCTCCTCTTACCGACCGGTCTGTTAACGAAAGGTGGAAGAAATCACGGAAGCAAAACGCGTCTGCTCTGAGATACACATTTGGGAAACGCGTATACTATACGGGCAGCCGGCCAATAAAAACAGTTAAGAACAGAATTCGTAGTTATTTCATTGTTTGATTGTCAACTCGGAGAAGGTGCTCGCTGCAATTCTACAGAGATGAGAGAAACAAAGTGGTGCGATGGCGGCACTTGCTTGTTTATAATACGTCGCTGTTTGCTTCGAAGGAGTAAAAGCAACACACACACACACACACACACACACACACACACACACACACACACACACACACACACACACACACACACACACAGACACAGACACACACACACACACACACACACACACACACACACACACACACACACACACACACACACACACACACACACACACACACACCACCGCCACGCCATAGCTGAACTGTAGCTGGGTACCGTTGGTCATATCGCTGATACAGCGTAATTTATATTAGCTGAAATTGTTCATCGGTGGTTCTTTATCGATTTGCTTCTATTAAGCACTATTAAGCAACTAGTCTGTCCTACAGGCGTGAAACATGTGCTGTCGAAAGATAAGCTCTATCTTGCTGCACTACACACGCGAACAGGCGGTATAAACGCGTTACACTTGCGTCATACTTGCCGGCTTTTAAGCTTACAAATTCCTAAAAACTCAGCGAAACGGACAGGGTGGGGGTGGGGGGGGCGAAAATGACACGTATTCTTATGAATTTTACCTTGAGCACAAACCTTTTGGAACACACATTCGCACTTTAATAACGAATATTTACATTATACGTAGCACGCAAGCAGCAGCAAACTTGGAACAGCAGAGACTGACACACGACACATTGTCTGTAGATCGCACTGACTTTTTCAGACTTTAATTACTTTTGCCACTTTTGCCTGCTTCAGGAACTATTGAATAAAGTTGCTCGGAAAAGTACCCCACTAGTAAATACGGCATCACACAAGAAGGTGACGCAAGTACCATCGCAGTTCCTTTTTACATGCATGCATTTTGTTGTTTTGCGATCCTGTACCATCGTATCTTTCAGCGCCTTTTTTTCAACACTATTCACAACATCTTCCAATACTACTTTTTATCGTAATACATTGACGCAACATTCGTAAAATCGCGTAGCAAGCCCAAATACATTACGGAGAAATTAGGAAGAGTTGGCAGGCCATGCACTGGTCTACCAGAAATATATATACCCATTATGGCGCGCGCAATAGCAACGTGGTGTAGAAAGAAGGGAAACAGTGATAACACTGACGACATCTACTGCACGACCGATCTCGGCACTTGATTCCAGGTTGTCTTACAAACGCTTGAGCTGCGCAGCTTTCGACGCAGACAGGCGGCATTCCGACCGCTCTACTGCAGAGCCCGCGCCGCGCGATTCGTTCTTCGTTCGTAGCGCAAGCGCAAAACCGCCGGCCAGAGCAGCGCGCGTGATACGCGGTACGCGTTCTCCGCTCGCGCCCCGACCGCGGCTGCCGCTACCGATACGCGCGATGAATAAATTACGGGGACACGTTTTGCGTCACGCTCCCGTACTGCGTTGGCGACCCACGTAGATGTATGCACGCGCGCCGGCGGCGTGCCGCTTTGATTACCTGCGCCGAGGACGTGCTTGCATTCTCCCCGCCTCTTTTGTTCTTCTCAATCATTGTTCGCCCCCTTTTGGCGTTTCGAACGTTGATTTGCCACGCTTGCAGTATACAGGTATCTTCGATGTGTAAGCGCCTCCTAAGAAAGAAAGAAAGAAAGAAAGAAAGAAAGAAAGAAAGAAGCAAACAAAGGCGCTGCACGAGAACGAATGTGCGAACGGCGACCTTCAGGTGGTCGATGAAAGACTGACGAAAAAAAGTCGCAGTTTCGCCCGAAAGGCGGAACATTGATTGCGATGGCAAATTATTAGACAGATATGTACAGTAAGGTTAGTAAATTTATCATCTGTCTAAACTGCTCCAAACATTCGCCTATATAACTAAACTGACAAACGTGGTGTCACGCGCGCACAGGCAAACGCGAACACATCTCACTCGACGACCGCTCACACTCGCTGTCAGCGCCGGCGGGATGAAGAGCGGCTGCAGCGGCGAGCCGCATTCCTTTTCGAGCTGCCATCTCGCTTCAACGCGACCTATAGGTGCGCGAAAACACAGTGCACGCGAACCCTCCCTCCCTCTCTGTCCTCGAGAAAACGCCGCCGACACTAAGGTATACAGTGTACTAACCAAGCTACTAACCTTCTTCGCTCACTGTCGCATGCTTTCGCTCGCGTCTACAGCACACGGCGCGCGGCCGCATCTTTTCGCGCTTGTACTTTATACGAAACATGACGGCGACGCCGACGGCGAAGAGCCGCCTGGAGTGTACATGTAATTGCTTTCGCTATAGAAGTACGGCCCGTGACCGATGTGGACTCCAGTCGGAGTAGCGTTTTAATGACCACGCGTGATTCTTTTGAGGGCCGCTGTCTTGAGGGTCGCTGTAAGAGCGCTGTCTTATTTAAGAAGTGAAACGAGCCAGAGAGCGATGAGGGCGAAAGGAGTAGTGGACGGCGGACATAGCGGCGGGTGTCGGTGCTCTTCTTGCGGTCATTTCCGGCGGTCCCCTTTGAATCGTACACTGTTGGCGGAGAACCAACGACAAAACGTCGGAGCTGCCAGCGTGCCGCAGCACGCGCGGCCACTTGCTTTACGACACGATGTTTACAGAGGGCGGTGGAGTTTGCCGAGACGGAAGGGGAAGAGCAGCGCTTCGGAGACATCAGCAGTGGCATTTTGTGCTGCTCAACTCGGCACGCCGCAGTCGCGGTCTTTAGCGAGGAAGTAGTTTACACTGCGTACAAATATAGACACCGTGGTAGCGACGTGGAGCGTTCTCACTGCTGGGCGGTTGTTGCGTTCTCAGGCGTTTGTACCGCTAAGGGAATGGAATGGAATGGAAAAACTTTATTTCTCTATATCTCAGGGAGATTGGCGGTGGGCCGGTGTTTTCATGTTTTGAATCCTGGCCGCTTCACAATGTCGGCGCCCCTATTCCAGGGCACCGCTGAGTCTTGCTACCTCGCAGGCGTGCTGCACAATTGCCCGTTGGGCTGCGAGCTCGCTGCTGGTGAGCAGACCCTCCCATTGTTCCGCACTTGGGTTATTTACTTTATGGAATGCGAAATTACGCTTGCATTCCCACGTGATGTGGTATAACGTGGGGGTTGTTCCGCACCACGGACATGTATCCCTGTACTGGGTAGGGAACATCTTGTGTATGTGTGCAGGTTGAAGAACGTACCTGCTTGCAGTCTTCGCCAGCTTACTGCCTCATGTTGTGTGAGCGATGTGTGGGGTGTGGGCTATTTAGGTCTCCTTCCTCTGTAGTGGTTAAGTATTTCTGCATACGTCGGCTCCACCGTTAAGGGGGCCTAGTTCGCCTAGTTCGCGAACTCACGCACCGAGCAGGGCAGTCGGAAACCGCTGAGGGAAGTCTCTTGGCCGGAATCACGCAAGCTCACGCGCTTGCGTGATCGTGTTTTCTTAGTTTTTGTCTTGCTGGAATTAACTGTTCGACGCAACTTGACACACACGATGCTTGTCTCGCTGCGCAGGCGTTATCGAGCGCGCTCGGCGGCCGTGTATAGGTACAGTCAACGACAAAGTTTTACGGAACACGAGATCTGAGAAAAAGCTGAACATCGATCTGCACAACCTCACAACGCAGCCTATAGTATTCGATTATACATCCTCTGCTAGTATATGTGAACAACACTGGGATGTTCTGTTTCACTGACTAAGTACTTTTACAGGCTGCTCGGAAAGCGAACGTTTTCGGGAGATCCCGCGGTCCCTGAACTTTTGTGGTTGACTGTACATACTACCAGTGTTCTTAATTCCTTCAGTGTATTAACCGCGTATATCTCAAGACAAGTCGTGCAACTACCGCAGGCACTTTCCGGCGGCGCCTGCAGGCGTTGTGTGCACGTGATCGCGCTTGTACGGGATTGTCGGCGTCTTGGAACTCTTTGATGGAGAGCACACGCGTTCCGAGTACATCGCTGCCCATTCCTCGGAGCCTCGCCGGCGCTCGTTTTGTTGTGCGCATTGATCGGCTAGTTAGGCGGTTCTGTCCGCGTCGCGCGTCAGCTCAATCGAAGGTCCCCTTGTGCGGTTCGTGTTGCTGCCGCTGTCGGCCTCTTGTTTGTCCCTCGTTTGGTCCCTGTGGGCTTGTGACGGATGCTGTCTGCGTGCATGCAGCGCGAGGGCTCTGGACGTGCGCTGTTCGTCGAACACTGAACAGCTCGGTTCGTGCGTGACCAGGCCGCCAGGCGTCGTTGCGGCGGCAGCCAGCTGTTTCGGGGTTGATGGAAACGCCAGATACTCGCGTAATTCTCCCGAAAAATGCGCACGTGTGACCTGCAATAATTGTGGTAAAAGCCGAGTGCGCGTTTGTGGCAAGGGCTTTCGCAAAACCCCTGTCGCGTGGCCATTTGCCGATACACCTGCATTACTCGGTATATATGAACATTTCAGCTTGTACGTGCACGGGACCGCTGTTTGCATTGTGCGAGCAAGGAGTTCACTTATCAGAATTTTTCGTTCGTACCAACTGTTTGTTCGATCGCCTTCACCGTAATGCTTTAGGCCAAGTATCACGAATGCGAACTCCTCAAGCTTGTATATATGAACTGCTTTGGGCGCAGATCTTCGCTTGCAGGGCCGACTTACGCTTAATACGCACGGCCTTCCGCACGCGTGCGGACATGCGGAAAACTGCACATGTCGCACACTTCCGCAGAAATTTTGTTTTACACTGGGTCTGCGCGAGCACCGCAAACCGAAACTGGTGCCTTTGTGTGCGGCATGTACTACAGTTTTTCGCATGTCCGCACGCTCGCGGAAGGTCGTGCGGATCTAGGCTAAGTCTGCGAACGCACGCATCTTTGTACAGCGTCATAAAGCCGTACTTCTTCCACTTCCCATGAGTAGAGCATTGTGATGAAACAAATTTGACTGTTCCATTTGATGTTGTTTTGATGTTGTTTAGACGAGGCTTTGACTAGACACTTGGCGCTTTGGTATGATGCGTACCTCCGTGTTGAAGCGAGATAGTAGCTTCCTGCCCCATCGTGTCCCTAAATTTTGATAGTATACAAGTTCTGCTTACACTGACGTCCGTGCTTTGTACGAGAACTGGTGAATATGTATATGAGCTTAGGATATGGCCCTATCGGCTCGTGTGCTTGGTGCCCCGACGAGCAGCAACTCAGCTTACTGCAGAAAAAGCGCACATATAGCCGAATAAAAATTTGTATAGATTCCAAAGTTTTTCAGTATAAATTTGGAATGTCTGTACACGTGCTTATATAGAGAAGCGCGTCTCAACGCGCATACCTTAACCCGAGCGCACTTAATCGTATGTATTTCGAAGCATCTTAGCCACACACCGAGTTTCACCAATCTTTTCCCAGTAGGTATGTCACTCGACGCTATTTAATCGAGCTACAAATTACGTCGCCTGTGCACGGCGAGATGAGAATCCGACGTCTCTTATAGAGCACTTTGTTGTTTTATCTATCATTTTATTCGCTTCTTGTTTGGAGTGCGTCAGCCGTTTGGAAGAAAAAACAAACAAACAAAACAAAACAAAACAAACAAGAACGTTTACATCGTGAACTCTCTCTATGCGCTCAGCGAAAACATCGGAGGCGTTTCACGCTGTCAGAAAGGACGCGTTTGGGCTCGAAGTTGCTATATAACTATGGGAACAGCTGTTCGGTTTGAAATTTATGATGCGGCCCTTCACGCAGCATATCTATATATTAAAATGGCAGACATGCATGCAGTTACTTAAAAGCGACGACGCTTGACAGTTATACGTGGGCGCGTTAGCGCCGCGACAGTCATGCGTGATTTGCTCTTCTCGTGCGTTATTCAGACGCTTGGACGACGTCACGCACACACACACACCCAGCCTTAGCGCGCGCGCTGTTCCCGCCGCCGCCGTCGCGAACTGTGGACGTGTGGGCGACGCGCACACATATTGTTGTGCACGCGTTTATGCGTGTGTGTACGACAGGTCTCACGCAGGTATATAGTGTCCCTCGATGCCCGGCGCAGCGTGGAACACGCTGTCGTTGTTGTTCTTTTTTCGCTAGTGTTTTCGCTAGTGTTTTCGCGAACTTGATCCGTGACACTGACGTGTCCGTGACTGAGCCGCACGTGAGCTCATTCCGCTAGGTGCCGTGTCACTGCCGCCCCACTGATTGGGAGCAGACCTTCATGCAAGCTTTCGTGGAGGCTCCCTAACAATTGGCGTGGTAAAGTTTGGGCTTGATGGTTGGTAATCCTAATTGTTCTTGCAGAGCGAGGCTAAACGTATAGACAGAGACAAGAAACAACATGGACTGGGCTGCCTTCCAAGTGGTTTTATTCACGGAATCGACACTCATATACCGGACTGTGCGATGAAAATGCCAGAATTAACGCATTATCCCTACAGCGCTGCTGGGTTGGGCCTTTTATGAAGCTAGAGAATCGCAGAGCAAAATTAGTTTTTTTTACGATAGAGTCAGGAACTTGGGCGAAAAGAAATGGGCGGCTTGTTAGATATGGAGCTGGTTCCTGCGATTACTTCGAGTTCCCCAGACCACATCGGATTGCAGCACAGCTAATTGAGGAATGCAGAAGCAGGAAAGTGCATTCCAGAGAAGCGGCCGAGCAAACAAGTTTAAGGCAACAAGTTCACGTGCCAACAAGTTCGTGCGTCGCCGGGATTAGAAGGGGGCCTCGTACAATGGAGCTCAATCGTCCCCCTTCGGCTTTGAAGAAGGCATCTGCTACCGCTGCGGAGCCGAGCCACCGGGTGCAGGTGGGCCCTTGTGCAATGAAGCATGAGCGCCCCCCCTCCTTCTCCAGCCTAGAAGAAGTGGATTGCCAGTCTGCGAGGCAAGACCGCAGAGAGCCGCCAGGTGCGACACCGCGACACGGGCGCCTACCATTGGCTGAAAGTGGCGTCATCGGAGCGGACTCTCCCATTGGTGAAACATGACGTGACTTACAGTGCTCGAAGGGTTTATAAGAAGCCTTCCAGAGAGACCTGAGGATTCTGGGACATGCCCTGATTCCCTGATTCACCTCTCTCGAACTTCTTGCCGCGGGCCGCAGCGTCCGAGTTGCTGCTGGCCCGTAATGTCTGTACGACTGTTAATTGACGCTCACCTCCCTGTACATAATGTAGAATAAATCCCTCCTAAGTTGGGTTTTTCATCCCGAAGTCCCGTCCTCCAACCCCTACATCTGGTAGGCAGCGGTAGGATCGCCTCCGAATGCATCAGCTGGTGGCAGCGCTACGAATCAACCTTCGTCGAGAGAGATCCTAAGGAACCGGGAAGAGCGAAGAAGAGAGAGCCTTCGTCGAAAGAGGTCCGAAGAAACTGGGAGTAGCGAAGAAGGAGCGAGCCTTCGACCCAGGGAGTCCGGAGGAACCGGAAACAGCGGACGAATGAACCGGATGGCAGGGTGCTGCAACCGTAAGTGAGCGCGTGGTTTTTTTCCTTATGATTCGCCAGACTCAAAGGTTGTGTGTTCAATTTTGATAGTTCTGGGAATCGGGAGTTTGATGCACTGTGTATTTGCACAAATTAATTAAGGAAAACAGTTTTAACCACCTGTCGGGGCAGCTGCCATGGATCTTAGAAGGTTGACGAGGTTAGACTTGTTGTTGGTGTGCGACGATTTGGGAGTTGAGGCGGACGAACGGATGGAAACGCCAGCTATCACAAAGGCGATTAATGATAGTGGCAATGATGACAAAAGCATTGCGCTTGCTTGGGAGGTGATACAGGAGCCACGGGAGCGTGTGCGTCGTGTACGTTTGCGAGAGCGTCGTGAGCTTAGAAGTGAACGTCAGCGTGAAGAACGCGAGAATGAACGGAAGCATAAGCTTCAAGAACTTACTCTTAGGTGTGAGCGTCACGGACGTGAGAATGAACGCGAACGTGAGCGAGAGGAAAAGTATGAGAGAGAGAAGGCAGCACTGATCAAAGAGATACAGCATTGTGATCAGTTATTGGCACAGAGACAACGGCTGTCTGAGAATTCTGTAGGTAGTACAGAGCGAAAGGATGCGGAAGCATCGAGCGGATTTTCGCCAGAAGCCGACGAGAAGAGTAGTGCCTGTGAGATTAGCTGCAGATTCATAAGTAAAGGGAAAAGGCTAGCTGCTAACGATGCCTTAGTGCCAATAGAGGCCGTTAAAGGCCAGAGTGAGAGCGACGAGGTGCTGTGCCAACAGATGACTGTGGAGACAGCTAGGCCAGCTGCGAACAAATTGGCACAGTTACCGCGTGTGTGCGTCGCTGGTAATGTTAGCGAGGTTGCTAGCGAAGAAAAGGGTACTTCTGACCCGACAGAAGCGAGCACCCATGTAGAGCCAGATGTGCGTGCAGAAGTGAAGTGCGAGCTGAGCGATGCAGTTGAGAGTAGTTCTCGGGATGGCGAGCTCCGTAGTCCACGAGAGAACAACTGCATTGTTCAGGGATCGGTGCGGCTCTCCGCCAGTCTAGATAGCCTAGATAGTGATGATTCCGTTGTTAATCATTCGGACTGTGTGCGTGAGACAGCGATCGATACCGACGGACTGTGTGTTGATGCACAGCGTGCGCTGGGCAATGTAGTAGAGGGCAGTTCGCAAGAGTGCGAGTTGTCTAACTCGAGTAAAGCCTGCTGCATTGTGCCAGAGTCGGTTGAGCTGTCCGCCAGTCGAGGCAGAGAGAGGGTTGATTTAAATGTAAATCACTCAGACTGTGCGGGTAAGAGACCGATCCGGGCCGACGAAATGTGTACCGGCCAGCACGAGGCACGAGGCGACATGAAGGCGAGTGCAAAGAGAAAGCGCCGTAAAAAGAAGCGCGGTAAAGACCGAAAGTCGGTAATTAATGTAGCGCCGCCAAAGATGGCCAGAAACCCAAATGGGCAGGGCGCGAGGAAAAAGATGCGGTCGTCTCGGACGATGTTGACGCATCGAAAACGTTCAAGCCACTGGTCAAAGGGGGACCGCGAAGAATGTTCTGCACGGACGCGGACAAAGGGCACGAGGCAGTTAAACTCCTCGTCGTTCCGTAGTTCTTTTCACAGCTCAGCGTGCAGTTCGAAGAAACGCAAGGTGGCAGGACGAGACCAGGTGGGGAGTAGCGACGCGGTCAATCGAGTTCGTGTTGAAAGCGGGGCGCGGGGACGCAAATTGGCAGGAGACCGTAACGTCTTGGGGGAGCTGATAGTTAGTCAGCCCTTTTGTGTTTCCTCGGCAGCCAGAGTAGCTTTGAAACTTCGCCCACCGCGGGTTCGACTCAAAGTATGAGTCAGACGGAAGCGTTTGGAAAGGGAGGCCAGGAGCGCTTCCGTAGAAATGAAGTGTGTTGTTTTTTATTTTGAGCATCGGAAAATTTCGCGATTTGAGACTAGAGTTTCTTTCAATGTGTAAGGTTTGAGCTTTGTTTATGTTTTGGTTTGAGAAAGCTCCGAGATTTGAAAGATGCGTTTTATGTAAACCTGTAGTCTCGCGAGATGCTCATTAATAAGTAGATAGGCTTTTTTTTTGTGTATGTGTATGTGTGAGTAACCTGAGGGTCAAGGTTATTGTTGAGAGGCCTATCGTAACGCGCGTGTGTTTTAGTTAACCTTCTTTCTTTTTAAGTGTTTTGAATTTTCTAAGGTTAAGCGCGTAGATTTTCAGTGAGTGCATGAGTTGCACTGAGAGGCGTTCTTAGTTCCATTAGCGCGTGTCCTGTGTGGACGGAAGGAAGCAGACTTTATGACTGGGTTGCTAGTGTGAGTGGAGGGCAGCCGTATTCTGACTTCTTTAGTGAACGTGCGTGGAAAGAGTTAGTAGAAGACGCATCATTTTAAGAGTTCTGCGGAGTGTGTAAGTCCCGCGAGTTTAATTGTTCGTTTAAGTCACGTGTCCTAGAGGGACTAAAGGAAGAAACGTGAGTAAGCGTAATGAAGAGTTTGCCTACAACGCAAGTACGCGTTCTGTTTAATGACCACAAGGCTAGTGCGCTTGTGATTACGTACTTGTGAGGTTGACCAGATTGTTCAGTGGCACCATTACGTGCGATAAGTACGCCACTGCGATAGATTGGAAACATGCTGTTCGTGTAGTTAGGCCACTTAAGTTATGTTCGGCTGTTTTCATTTGTTGTTTGCATCGTCAACGACCCTTTTGTTTTGCAACAACAATAGTACTCTGGTCTTGTCGGCATTCGAGGAGAAATGGATAGCTGTTTGGAAGGGTGGTTGGAACTGCTTTGTCAAAATTGGGGAAATAAAAGATCAGGGTTCATTTTGACTCAGTAATAGCCTGGCGAGTCAGGGGTGAAGAGCCTGCGCTTACACGTGGGGCAGCGCTGTGTTGTTTGGTTTGTTTGACGTCTGTTCTCCAGGGCCCAGGATCCCGAGGGTTGTCAAACGAGGCTCGACCCCAGTACCCTGCAGCTTCTTTCAGCGTTCCTCATGGCCAGCGAATTGAGTTCACCGGCCATTCAGAACAACCGGGGCGAGGACGAGCTGTTAGATATGGAGCTGGTTCCTGCGATTACTTCGAGTTCCCCAGACCACATCGGATTGCAGCACAGCTAATTGAGGAATGCAGAAGCAGGAAAGTGCATTCCAGAGAAGCGGCCGAGCAAACAAGTTTAAGGCAACAAGTTCACGTGCCAACAAGTTCGTGCGTCGCCGGGATTAGAAGGGGGCCTCGTACAATGGAGCTCAATCGTCCCCCTTCGGCTTTGAAGAAGGCATCTGCTACCGCTGCGGAGCCGAGCCACCGGGTGCAGGTGGGCCCTTGTGCAATGAAGCATGAGCGCCCCCCCTCCTTCTCCAGCCTAGAAGAAGTGGATTGCCAGTCTGCGAGGCAAGACCGCAGAGAGCCGCCAGGTGCGACACCGCGACACGGGCGCCTACCATTGGCTGAAAGTGGCGTCATCGGAGCGGACTCTCCCATTGGTGAAACATGACGTGACTTACAGTGCTCGAAGGGTTTATAAGAAGCCTTCCAGAGAGACCTGAGGATTCTGGGACATGCCCTGATTCCCTGATTCACCTCTCTCGAACTTCTTGCCGCGGGCCGCAGCGTCCGAGTTGCTGCTGGCCCGTAATGTCTGTACGACTGTTAATTGACGCTCACCTCCCTGTACATAATGTAGAATAAACCCTCCCAAGTTTTGGGTTTTCATCCCGAAGTCCGTCCCCCAACCCCAACAGGCTATAGTGCCCAAATATCTGTACCTCAAAGCGCGGACACAGAATAGAGGAAGAGGTCAAGAAAGTTGGAAATCAAGTACAGGGTAATTGATGGTGTGCATGGACAACCGGGAGTCTACAAAAAGAAAACGAGAGGAACAGAGACGGTAAATTAAATGCCAGAAGGATGAAAAAAAAAATACAATGGAGATTTACAGATCCTACAAGAAAGAAATCAGGAGGGAGAATCTGTACGATAACACAAACGGGGTAACTTGCTATTTGAGGTCCGAGCTGGCTTACTGAGGACAACTCAGCAGATTGTAAAGGAATGCCAAGATACTCACCCTGCCGGGACCGTAAGGAACGTCCGCATTCCTGTAGCGCCGGGATTCAAAGCTGGTGGGAGCGTTTACTTGTCAGTGGTCGAGGTAAGCAAGGTACGTTTAGAGTATTGGTGGAAAAATAGGCAGTGAATGTATGGGGCCGGGGTCATTGCAGGCATAGGTAACATTATAGTTAGAGATGGAGGTTTTAATGGATAGACAGAATATAAATTAGAGATAGGCGAAAGGCTAGACTGCAATAGATGTAGTAAAACCTCATTTGCTCAAGCAGACTATGTAGGTGACTATTTGTCGCAGGCCCTGTTTCAAAGGGGATATCATTAGATGTTATCGTCATCAACTGACCCTTTTGTTCTGGAGTGTCCTTGCTTCCATTTCAGCGAGCGTGGCTTGGTATCAACGTGACGATCTTAAAACCGTAGGAAGCGCCTCGCGAACTCATGACCTCGTATATCTGTGTTGCTTTGTAAACCATGATAAATTACTCCCCCTCCCCCCCCCCCCCCCGCACCTTCTGTACAAAAGCGAAATACAAGTTAATGAGACTGCTTAGGCGTATCTCTTTGTAAAAGCGTATTTGTTTCTTCATTTACCGTTATTGCTTGTGTTTCTGCATTTGCAATCCTTTTGTACCATGGCAGCCTGATTGGTGTATGCTTATATATTATCGTATGATCATCTCGTTGACACGCATTGCTGTGTTTCTGTGTTTCGTTATGCTCGATGAAATTCTTTTCATAGACATGGCATAAATTTTAATCATGTTTTTTTCTCTCGTATGCTATACTCGAGTTCGCTGCTTAGTAGTATTCTGTTGCTATACCGTGTATCGTTTTGCGGCCTGCAGGCTCTGCTGCTCAAGCCTTCGATGTCTTTGGCAGGCCTGAATAAATGTACTGTTTGTATCAGTGGTAAAAATTTATTATTATTATTATTATTATTATTATTATTATTATTATTATTATTATTATTATTATTATTATTATTATTATTATGACTCAACCGCAGCTGATCGCAGCTGGCACTGCCATCGTCCTCTGTTCTTTATTATACTTAAACGCTGTGACACTGCATAATGACACCACTTTTCTTATTTCTTTTCTTTTTTTTGTATTCTTTAAGTTCTATGCATTATCGCCTAGTCATACATTGCCGTGGATCTAAAAACAAACAAAAAGAGATTTCAGAGGTTTTACTTGCCAAAACCATGGTCTGTTCATGAGTGGGGGTACTCCGGATTAATTTTGACCACGTGGGGTTCTCTAACGTGCACAAAATGCACGGTACACGGACGTTTCTGCATTTCGTGCCGCTGATGTACGGAGTGACCTAGCGCGTTGCGACCGTGTGTGAACGCGCGTAGTGCTTACTGATTTAAGAGAACATTGAAACGTTCTACTTCTGAGCACACTTATTTGCAGAGTGGCTGGTGTACGGCCTGTTTTAAAAGTGAAAGCTTTACTGGCCGCGAACTTGCGATTTCGCCGTGGCCGTGCTCCGAGGAGGCAAATGACATCACACCGCGTTCCTCGTCGTTGCGTTCGCCTCCGCTCGCTTCGCCAGCTGCGTCGCATATTTCTCTCTCTCTCTCTCTCTCTCTAGTCAATACTGCGCATGCGCCACTAGTAGCACCGAGCCACAGGTGTTCCGCCGCTGCACAGCGCTGCGCCTTTCAACCGCCGCCGTTTGGTATGACGTCACAGCGCGTTCCTCGTCGTTGCGCTCGCCTCCGCTCGATTCGCCAGCTGCGTCGCATGCCTGATAACATGTCGGAGGATTGAAAAGGAGAGATCGCGTGCGCCGCAATCACAGTTGAGACGGTGACAATTATGATAAGCAGGAGGAGGCCTGGAATCGACATCGCAACAAGATGAAGAGGAAACGAATCGCCCATATGATACAGACGAACAGCGCGCCGAACGACTGGCTAAACACCGCAACATAGCTAGACAACCAGACTAACCTGGACTTGCAGTCAAGATTAACCAAGGCTAACCATGCTATTCCTTAGCTTTCGCTACGTATATCCTGCCATAGCCGAGCTAAGCCACTGCCAATTTTTTTGTTGTTCTAAGTAGGCTTTTGTGCTTAACCATTCGCCAGGAAGGCATTTCGCTTCAAGGCACCGCTCAGAGTGCTTGCAAACTACGGAAGAAACGGAAAGGTCCGGTAAAGTTTACTTTCCTCCGCGTGTGTTGATAAACGTGCAACCTCGATGCCGCAAGGAGTTCTTGCGTGATTACTAACCGTCCGTGTGAGCGGGTTGTTTGCGATGCGGATGAAATTGGCGTGCTCACTGCCGCAATTCGCGCGTTGTATGCGGCGGGAGTGAGGCCTCGAGAACTCTTCCGCTATACCACAGGGGACCTCGTATATTCGTGGTGGTTTTGTAAGTGTAGTGGCTTTGGCGGGGTGCTGTTAAGCCCAAGGGCACGGGATCAAATCCCGGCCGCGGCGA
Source organism: Dermacentor albipictus (assembly GCF_038994185.2). Taxonomy (NCBI): domain Eukaryota; kingdom Metazoa; phylum Arthropoda; class Arachnida; order Ixodida; family Ixodidae; genus Dermacentor; species Dermacentor albipictus. Next base: position 52,595,612 of record NC_091823.1, on the reverse strand, counting down.
CCGCATTTTGCGATGTGGGGGGAAATATTAATTAAAAAAAATAAAAAGAAAGAAAGGAAGGCAGCCGTGTAGCGTGAACTGCAGGTCTACGTCAAAGATCCCCAGGCCGGTCAAAATTAATCCGCAGTCCCCCACCACGGCGCGCCTCGTAACCATCTCAAGGTTTTGGCGCGTAAAACCCCGGAATCTGATTAACAGGGGAGGTATACTAGGCTGTGCCCGATAATGCAATGAACGTTTTGGGCGAAAGTTGTGCTATGCATTCGGCCTTTGCCCTTTGTCGAAATACATGTCCTCAATATGAAGGTGGAAACAGAGTGGCGTGTCTTTGGTTTCATTCGGAGAAAGAAAAAGAAAATGATAGAATAAAGGCGACAATAAAAGTTAAAATGAAACGCACAATCCTCAACCGGCTGTGGTTCCCCGAGGTGTTCGTTTGCATGGCCGTTTTTCCTTTTTTTTGCGTAGAACCCGGCGTGACGCGTGCTTTTCTATTGCACGCAGCGGTATTGTCCGCCCTCAGTAATCGTGCGTATACTGCTGGGTGCCCTGGAGTGAAACGTTACGAAGACCGCCTTTTATTCGAGGTCTAGTTCTAAGGTAATTATGCACAGCTGTAGTTCTATGGAATTTTTCATGCGAAGCATTCCTTGTGGTCGGTCGCCTCGCTTTAGTAGTAAAAAGTAACTTGTCACCGACAGTGGAATCGGTTCTCTTCCTTTGAGCGCTGCAGCTCGGTGCTCTAACCATTAGGCCACGATTATTAATATTGTTATTATTGTTATCATTATTATTTTCCCCCCTTTTTTGTAATCGCACGCATACTTCTCTCGTTGCAAAAGCAGCCATCTCTTTGCAACACTGGCATGTGCGCCCCGTGCTCATTTCTTCTCATCTTTCTTTGGGACATAGCTGGCGCTTTGAGGAATCTTGTTAGACTGCACTATTTCCCGGACGTTGCACCGACTTCATGATCGCCCAAGTGAATCCTCTTTTTTAACACTTCCTCGCCGGTGCACAAACGCAATTGTCGTTTTACCATACACAACACATGACACAACCTTAATGACGTTCAATTGCATAACGGGGAGAACTCAACAATCGCTATGTCGCAGGCTCACGTCGAACGGCCGGCGTAGAAATTGTGCCTTTGCCGCCGTACGATCGTCATGTTGCTGTCGTCACACACACACACACACACACACACACACACACACACACACACACACACACACACACACACACACGCACACGCACACACACACACACACACACACACACACACACACACACACACACACACGCACACGCACACGCACACGCACACACACACGCGCGCACACACACGCACACACACACACGCGCGCGCACACACACACACACACACACACACACACACACACACACACACACACACACACACACACACACCTCCCCGCCCTTTCCCCCTTGTTTGTTTGTTAGGTATGGTCGTTTTTGTCTTTGCATGTTCCCTGCGTTTGGTAGATCGCTTTACGGTGGCGTATATAGAATTATCGGGAAACAACTGGAGGCCGCAGCCATTAGAAGGCGGAATACTTTTGTGCTTTGAGCTGTGACGTAACGCGGGAAGGCCGACAGCCTGTTCTTAGCTGGAGCGTCTGCCTTCCACGATGACGCCACAGTCAGCGCGCGCAAGCGATCTGTTGGCTGGAAGCGCGAGACTCGTGCTGTACAGCGCATTGCCGCACGGCGCCTTTATTTCGAAATACTGCGCGCCCGTGCGAATAGGCTATTTAAACCAGAGGGCACCACTCCCTCAGCCACCGCCATCGCCATCATCAAAGTCATTACGTCATCATCATTTAAGTGCACTGCTGTTGCTGCATGACAAGCGCTCATATCCCAGAGGTCTCCGATTACCTCTGCCCTGCTTCATCCGCGAACCCGCGCTATGCCTGGAAATTTCCTACTCATCTCTGCACCCTTGCCGCCCGCGACTGTATACTTTCCATTCCTGGGCACCAATTTGGCCTCGGTAATAGGCAAGCGGCCTTCGATTTCGTAAGGTTCTCGAAAAAAAAAAAGAATATTAGCGGGAACTCTGGCGCTGTAGTGCTTACGAGAACTGCAAGTGTGGCGGTTCAGCCAGCATGGGAATGATATAGCTCATGGATTTTACTAATCTTTGTCCTTCGGACTTAAAACGGCTTCGTGATTTCAAGAGAATTGATTATACTGTTCTCGGTAAAACATTGCCTCGTGTAAATGCTACACTGCTATGTGATCATACATGTGTGGAGAAACTTGTAGTCTTTAGGCGTTTAGAACTAAAGTTCTGATTGTTCGAAAAATGTAGAAAGATACCGCGTAATAAATAACGCGACAAGAACGTCTGATGACGCAAGCACGCTAATTAGGTAAATCCATGTGTACTACCCAATAATTCCCGTGGTGGCTGTACGATCGCGGCACCCTCCAGAGCTACCTCTAGTAATCTTCTTAGGAAACACGATTATCGGCTTTATTCTTTGCACAAGCTGCTCAACTCGACAGAACGACAGTCAGAACCGCAACCACGTGGTCCGCCGCTGTGGCGCAGCCACTACGGCATTGTGCTACTGTGCGCGATGTCGCGACTGGGATTCCCGGCTTCATGTCGTTGCGGAAGAAGTGCAAGAACGCTCGTGTATTCTTGGATTTTGTTGCGCGTGAAGAAACCCCAGGTGGTCAAAGCCAATCCGCAGACCCTCCACTACGGCGTCTCTCAAATAGCGCCACCGTTGCTTTGTGACGTTGAATTCCACGAATGAATCAGTCGTGCAGCCACGTTTGTGACGCGTTTAACTGCGAGAGGTGAGCCGACTGCTTTTTTGTTCTGCGACGATAGTGCTCACATCGCAACCGTTGCTAATGTGGTCTATACCGCAGTTGGTTGATGCGCCTGCTCTGCTGCTGCTGCTGAGGCGCCCGCTTCAACGGGGACGCGCTCGCCGCATGGTCGCTCTACTTTAGACGCGACATTGCGCGGACGCTTCCTAACAGCCAGTGTCCCATTTTAGACGACCCCGTGGATTCGACGGAGAGCTCATTTCGGCAACTTGTCAAGGCTGGTTTAGAGGTCTTCCCTCACTCTCGCGGATTCCGAGTTACGTATAAAGAAAACTAGAGCCCTGTTCAGGTCACGCGGGGTGGGGGGGAGGGGATTATCTCGTGGTGCCCCGAATTGCGCTGTCGTGCGCAGGTGTGATAGGAGGAAAGGAGAAAAAAAAAGCCGCGTTTGCTCTGCTGTTATTAGAGGCGTAACGGAGGAAGGCCATAAACATGTCTGCCATATAAGCGGCGTGGCCCTAGGCTTGAGGATGGCGCGCGAGTGGCACGAGAAAATAGAGAGCTGTGAAGTCGCCATTACGTGCCGCACATGTCCGTGTATAGGAACGCTGCCAGCCTCGAATGCTGCTCCACAAAGGCGCCGCTATAGAACAAGCGTGCTGCGTGCGACCAAAGCTGATCGATTGCGAAATAATTACCCCACGACGCAAAGAGACACCGTCTATTGGCGAAGAGTTTCGAGTTCGGGTCGGGCTGACGAATGGCGCCCGCTTCCTTTGTACTCGCTGAGGAGACTCGACGCCGTTCGGGGTCCTTCATTAGTCGGGTCGGCTGCGTAATTTGCGTGAAGACGTCGTCGACTTCATCAGAGTCGTAAAGCAGAGTATAATAATCGCACATCGCGCAGTAAGCTTTCAGGAATACAGGAGTCTGCGTGTTTCCTCCGCCGGGCTCGCGAGAGACTGACCGGTTGTTAAGTTACAGTAAGATTGGTCATTAGGAGAAAATGTTGACCTCGTGCTCCCAATAGTCCCGAAAGCGAAATATGGAGTCGGATCTGAAAAAGGAGGAGGAGGAGGAGGAGGAGGAGGAGGAGGAAACAACTTTGTTGACACTAAGGACTGGGTCAGGTGAGGGGGGATAGGAGTCAGGGGAAGAGGAAGACGGAGAGCCGTCGGGCCGCTTTAAGTGGCCGAAAGTCCTTGTGCTTCGGCGACCCCTATGTCCCAGCGTACGATCCGGAGTTGATCTCCCGGCGGTGAGCTGCACAGAGCAGCCTCCCAACGCTCCCGTCGCTCAGCCCCTTCAAAGGGCGGAGTAGGTTTGTTTGGGCAATAACGATATATGCGATTAAAGTCGGCTCGCGGACTCGAGCAGAGACGACAATGGGGTAAGGCGCCACCCTGATGAAATGGAGAATTGATGAAATGAGAAACCAAAGCTGAAGAAAAATGTATTTTCACGACTTAATTCATTGCCGAGAGTATAAACAGCTTGAAGGGGGATGGTCGGCGCGATTTCCGAGGGCACTGACAGTGATCGATCATATGAATGCGGCTGTGGATGGGTGGCCAGAATAGAATCCTCAGGCTACGTTCTTTCCATGCTTAAAATGATCGAGGAAGAAGAAGAAAAAAAAAGGAGAGAGAGGACGCGTTATATCATATGTTAGTCGTTATCACGCGCTATATATATTTCAAAAGGACAGCGCAGCCTTTGATGTGCGTGCAAGGCGCTTGCATTGAGAACCGTCGACGGCCTTCATAGATCATGGCACCTCACAACGAATTTGCTGCGAAAAGGTTCTAGCATTGAAAATAACGCTCAACGAGAGCAACACTACATCAATTTTGGCTGGAGTAACATTTCTCTCAACATTCTACTAGGGTGTCCCACTTAATTTGAGCCAAGATTTTGAATATGAAAGGTGCGTCGGATGCGAATTGAACAGAACGCATACTATTCGCACTGGCCTACAGTAACTCAGGCAATCTTTTATTTTCCCCGTAACTCACTAATTATTAATTACCCTACATTTTAATTATTGGCTGGGAACCCGAAGTATCATGCGCAAATTTGTAGAGCAGCTTCAGAAACCACCGATCGGTTTGTTTCTTTTGCGATACGTCTCGTGTAGTCCTTTTTCCGGAATTGCAAAGAAAGCCCGCGAAATATGAAAAAAAAGAAGCCACGTGACGGAGCGCTTGCGCAGTCGCATCGTGCTGCTCTCTAGCGCGCGCTCGGTGAGCAAGGTCGTGAGCAAGACCTCGTCGAGACGCCCGCCATCAGCTTGTTTTCTCCCTCCCGGCCTTTCTTCGTGAATGTGTCAGCCCAAAAAGAAAGCGTGTCGTTCTTCTTTCTCCGATAATGGGATCGGAGTGCGCGCTTTACGAATTGACGTGCGGATTGAGAGCACCAATCCTCCGTCGCGTATTTCCTTCCGCATCGTTTTGCCCTGTTGGACGCGTCGTCGTTCGTTGCTGCTCAATGTCGTTCGTGGCGACCCGTGTACCTATGCCGTTACGAAGAAGCTCGCGTGCAAGTTACGTCACTGTCGACGTTGAATTGTTTGTCTGCTCAAGCACATTTTCCGTTAGGCGATGAGCCATATGGCGCTCGTTTGGACCAGAGGCCGTTTTACTGTTACGACTATTATTAATTTTTTTTTACCCTGAATGCGTTTATTCCCCTCTGTCGAGCCACCGTATCATAAGCGAGATACGCTAAGGTGGTCTAGCTCGTGCGAGATATGAGAACGTCATCATTACGTTATATGCTTCACAGTACTGCATACTTCAGGCGGAGCGTTCGTGCCGCTCTGAAATATTAAGCGGGCGCTGCGCGCTTTGAAGGCTTTCGTTTCCGTTATCAATTGCCGCGGGCTATTTCTTGCTTCCTTGTTTATATTTTTTGTAGAATTAAGTTTTGTGCACGCGCTGTTACGCGGCTGATACAACAACAACAACAACAACAACAACAACAACAACAACAACAACAACAACAACAACAACAACAACAACAACAACAACGTTCTCATCAACACGCACATCAATGGCTGATGAGGCAGCGGCAGAGAGTGACAACGGGCGACGGATCATGCACACATAAAAAAAGTGGCATATATAACTTAGCGTCCCTAAAAATTGATAAATTGAAATAATTGATATTCCTCAAAGTACTGTACCAGAACTATACGACAAAAAAACCGTTTTGAAAGGAAATGTTGGCATTCCACCTACATGGCTGTAAACCAACGCTACGTTCCGGTATACATAGAGCAAGTGCAGTTTCCTAACTTGCCTCGGCCTCGCGCATTTCCGGGGAACCAATCTGGTTGATTGAGGAAGGCCTTTAAAAAAGAAACTGTAGCCCCAATATACATACCTTGCATCGAGATTTGTAAACTGATATCTTGGAACTGGATTTAATTATGTTATTGAATGCGTCCCTAGTAAATGAAATCTTAAAAAAAATAACTATCAAGATTCAATTTCACAGCTACATCTGTTAGAAAGCTTTTAACAAAGAAACTAATTAATCTATTTTACGTAATGAAAATAACTGAATGATTATCATACAATATATAACGCGCGCTTGAGCGAGTAATGCAGTAACAAAATTTTTTTTCTACTAACTTTCCCTTTAGAAAACTTTAGTTGCCTTTTCTGATAATTTGAAGATTTTCTTTCGATCTAAAAAAAAAAAAGTATTTCGTTGACTTGCCGTCGAACTTTCGTTTATTATGAAAAAAAAAAAATAACGTCTGCCTATAGCTAATCTTGAAATGCACACATCGCCCGCTGCAAACGAAATTATGAGCGTGCACTTCATTCAACCGATATTGCGGCAGCTCGCTAGGTTAGGAAACGTCCTAGAGCATAGCGGTATCGGCGCCTTCTTCATGTCTTAGACAATGTGTCATTCATTTTCCAGTTATGTTGCTGTCTCTGGTCACGGGCTTCTGTACCTGACGATTTTTGCGCCAGATTGCAAAGATACCTTTTTTTTTTTTCTACTTGGACATACATGACCTGTTGGTTCTGCTTGGGTCATAACTCGCTTTCCGTTTTGGTTTAGATTATTGAACTTTCACTGCTCTACTGTTTCATTCGATAGACTCCGGGGTCTTGTCAAAATACAATATCCCGTTCCCTCTCCCTGTCACTCACTCATTTTCTCCTTCTCAATAACCAGCGCCTAAATAATTTAAGGATTGCTTTCGCTCGATTCTATTCCTTTCTTGTCATGCACAGTTCACGGCCGACCGATCACGGTGATAACGTGTATGTAGCGCTGCTCAGACCACTCTCGAAGCACGAGAAGGGAAGCAGGAGAAGCGTCGGAGTGTGTAATCGTTACGTTGCATGCCAGCACAGTACAAACTTTTCGTAAGTGATAACCAATACTATCGCTTCTTCTGTTGTGCGCAGGCTAGCCGCCGACTCCTCGAGCGGGGGAGAACATCTCCGCAAGAAGGATGCCCGGGGGTCGCCGCTGTTCCTCCTGACGACGCTAGCGCCCCACAGCAGCCATGCGCCGTAACACGCGGCGTATGCTGAAGCTGGCGCTGACGGCGCTGGCGTTGGTGCTGTGCACCACGCTTCTGTTCCGCAGCCTAGCCGGCAGCGGGAACCCGGTGCTGGACTATGTGCCTGGTGGTGCCTCCTTCCTGCCCAAGGCGCCACGGGAACCCAACGTCGGCGCCGAGGTTAGAGCCCTTTCGCCTATCTATCTGGCTCGTGGCCTGGCCTTTATGACTCGTGGCTTGGAGCGAAAAAAAAAGGGGGGGGGGGGATCGTGGGAGGAGCGACTACGTCTCACCCATAGAGTTAATTCCTACAAAAATTACCAGAGGGAAATTTGAAGCGCTGGCGCCTACGGGAGCTGCAAATTTTGTGGTTATTCGGCCAGCGTGGGAACGACGGGTGGCGCAAGGACCTGCGAATTTGCCCAAATTGTGTCCTTCTGATTGCAAACGTCTCGGTGACTTTGCAAAGTTATCACTTTCGAGGAAGTCCTGCATTACGAAAGCGACAATTCGCGATGAATATGCGTGTGCGCGGAAACCTAATATGCCGTACTGCATTTGGAAAACTAGTAGGATTTCTTGGAAATTGGGAAAGGTAAAGTGCTGTAAATAACGCCGCTACAACGTCTCAAGCCACAAGCACGGATATTAGACAAATCTGTGCGCTGACCATCGTTCACGTGGTGTAGCTGAACGATGGCAGCGCCAGAGTTGCCTGCAGTAGTTTGTGTGTGGCCCTAAAGAACACGTGCAGCGCGGTGAAGGGTAGGGCTCGTTAGAGCGTTGTGAGAAGGGAGAAGGGCTCGGCCATTGTGCGTCGATAATCCTTCCGTCGTGAAGCTTCCATTCAGTCGGTTTTGCGCGGAGGGCGATCAGAGGCGGACAGCGCACTTCTGGACGGAGTTGGTATATTGCAGCGGTCCCACTTCATTTCTTTCTTCATTCTTTTCACCCTTCGTTGCTGCATCGTACGCTCAGCGAGACTGTTCTAAAGAAGTAATAGCTAGTGAAACGGATCATTGCGAAAATGGAACCCATTCCGGCGTATTATTACAAAACGGTACGAGCTTGAATAATCTTCGTCGAGTAGCTTGTACAATTCCCCACGTCCTTGCTGGAGCTTTCTTCGTCTCTTGTTAAGCGGAAGTGGTCAGAGCGGAATGCTTGTTGGTGTTCACTCTCTCCTCTTATAAAATATCCTTTAGTCCCGTCATTCACGAGACCTTTGGTATGGCAGCTTTCCTCTGGTCTGTTCGGTTACGCTCACTCGAATTCCCAAATTTGTTCGGCAACGGGAACAGCAAAGGCTAATATGTTAAGTGCATATATAGCGTCGAACTCACTTCGCTGCATCGAAGTGTCTAGCCTAAATAGCAGTACTTCAAAAAAGGAATAACACAATGCTCAATGCAGGTTCAGCACTAATACGCATTTTTTTCTCTTTATTTTGAAATGCAATGAGTCTCTTTGCCTGTGGAAACCGCCACGCTTTATGTGGCAATGAAGGCCGTCTCGTTTTTTAGAAACCGCCGCTTCGCCATTCTCAGCACTTAGCAGCTCAGCTCGTGACCATTTATGGTGTTAATTTTATTGGAAGTATTTCCTAAGACAACGCATATATTGTTCTGATTGACTTACCGATCGACGCTGCCATCGACTCCGAATGACATTTTTATTTCTCGTCTAGCACAGCGCAACGCCAAGGTGTCATTCGCTGCGGCAAAGTGGACTCGTTCAAAGTGCAAGGGAATTTGCTGGCCTGACTTCGGTATTATTTGGTTAAGTCCGATGAAGTATGCTTCGAATGCCTGATTTTAATTTATTTCACGGAATAATATTGGTCACTAGCAGGATAATTCAGGCGCAAAGCTTAGCATGTTGAATTTTGCTCCACAACCTTAGCGACGGTGCGTTAGTGTGACGCCATGCATTTGGAACTATTCTTGCTTGTTTTTTTTTGGCTGTTTTTGTTAAAGGAAAGAAGTGTTCTCCAAACTCAACTGGTTGAGTCTTTATAGCCTTTATAATGATCTGTAAGCTTTGCGCATCGATCGACTAATAACAAGCCCCGGGCGGACGCTGTCAAACTCGCATGACGTCAAAAAGAAGAAAAAAAAACTAGCGCGGAATTAGAGGTCATCTTTCGTTCTTGCGTCATTTTTGGTGTACAGAGTCTCCGCTCGCGCCGAGACCGATGTATGTGGTATACCAGAAATGTAATAATCCATCCATCCTCGAGAAGTGTACTGACAGATATATTCGAAGCTTTACTAAAACTCTGCCATACGCTTCTCCCTCCGCAAAAGGGGGAAACTTAGCAAATATGAAGGTTGGAAACAATTATAGGATATTTTCAATTTGATACTGAAGTGAGGTACTTCACGTCATCGGCATTATTGTGACATCATGACCCAGGGTAAAATTTGCTGACGTCTTGCAACGATAGGGTTAGGTGTGATGGTGATATGTGACATATAGCACCATGTGATATATAGCTCGCATGTGGCAGGCACTGCAATCATACGAATGGAGTGAAGTAAGCCAGTGTATCATGACGTCGTGACGCATGCACCTAGGTACCGAAACCGAAGCTGGTTCGGAGAAAAATAGTAATATGGTAAATTAGTCAGGTGGCGCTTGTTTATGTTCATGCTTTTCTGAAACGTATATATTTGTTCCTTCGTCGCAGTGGGGAGTAATTGTCGAGGCGGAAGTCGGCGAAACTTATTCTGCCTCGAGGAACGCGTGTGCAATGGTTTAAAGATGGAACAGAGGAGATTTATGGCAGCGCAAAGAAGGCGCAAAGGAGGATAAACGAGAGAGCAACGTTGGACGGTGGTGCTACGCTGCACCGCTATCGCCAGGCAGCAAGGATGTGTGCGTGCGACATGTAGAAGAAGGACCACGCAGTGCTTCTGCGAAAAATATATATGGATAGAATGAACATAGTTCACTTAAATCACCGTACTTTCGTTCTGGTTCACAATCTTCTTTTTCCTTCATTCTTTCTTCCTTTCTTTTCTTTTTTTGCTTTCGAGGTGTTCCCTTCACGAAAAAAAGGAAGATAAATTTTTAGGCGCGCTTGGGAAGCGACGAGCGACCAATGTGTTGCTCCAGACGAGCCTACGCTGGGCCCCCCCAAGTCGTTAGCGTGTTGGAGAGAAACCGCCGCCACAGGGACTTGCGTATAGGCGGCCGCATATCGTCGCTCCTTAGGAGGGACGCCGCCAGTATCCGACCGCGGTGATTTTTCGCGCTGGCGAGCAGGTGGCAGCTTGGTGTGCGCACTCTCTGCACGGCAAAACCACCACTAATGTACGTGCTTAACCAGTCTTAGAAAGTCTGTAGGCATTTTACTGCGGATGCTATAAATGGATCAATCCATTGACAGACTGTGAGCTGCTGGTATTACGCATTTTTTTATCGACTAATATCAATAGATCCACTGGAAACAGCGTGTCCAGGAGATGTGTGGACCACAGCTAACACATATTAAAATGAACTTGCTAACGACTTCTTTTTTTTTTTTTCTCGGGACAATGTGTAGGCTGCCAAAAAAAAAAATGTCCGCGGCGTTCGTGTTCTCCTGCTGTGCACGAAGTCGCGGGTCCGATTCGTGTCTGCGGCGACACCAATCCGCTGATAACGGAGAGCAAAGGCTCTCGTGTCCCACGCTTTTGGAGCGAGTTAGAGAACCTCCAAGGGGTCGAAATTAATACGGAGCGTCCCGCAACGTTGTTTGTCTTAGACCATGTGTTGCTTCGGGACGCTAAACGTAAAAGAAATAAAGAAAAAGAATTTTGATCTTGACATAACGCTGGCAAAACGTGGACTGGCGTCGCTATTTGCCGGCAAGAGAAAAAATTGCTGTGGCTTAGCTAAGGTTAAGCCCAGGATGAGAAGCATACTAGCCTTTATTTTAGTTCTTGAACCACTGTTTAGCCTGGTGAACTGCTGTTGCTTGGCTATATTTGGTTCGGCTAGACGAAGAAACAACTCATGCAGGCGAGCGCACGAGCTGAGACCCGGCTATGTAGCTACGCGGCCGCAAGCGAGCGCACGAGTTGAGCCTCCACTTTTGCAGCTATTATGACGTCATATTGGTAGCTACGCGGCCGTGCGCGGCGCAGCAAGGAAGAGCGTGGTTGTGCGGCTAGTATGCTTCGCATAAAAATGGCCAGGCTTAGCTTGGTTAAGCCAAGAATGCGTTGCATATTGCGCGAGTTGGGGTCCAGCTTTTCCTCCGGCTGTCGTGACGTCACGTCACGTGGTTGCGCTAAAGGTCAATGGTGGCTGCCCGGCCGCGCCCAAGGGCTGAACTGAGTGATTGCATTATGCAACGCATAAAAATAGAAGCAACTTAATAACAAACACAGCAAACTTAAAAGAGAATAGACCCGCATATGAGACGCGCAGCAATGAACAATGGCTCATACCTGCAATGGTAGCTACGCGGCCGCGCGCGGCGCAGCAAGGAAGAGCGTGGTTGTGCGGCTAGTATGCTTCGCATAAAATAAAAAGGAGCGAAAAGTTGACTTTGCCTGTTCAGGCTTTTCCGACTGATTGCAACACAAACCCAGTCATCGTGAATTCCGCGTGTCAAATTTGGCGCAGCACAGGGTTCAACGCTGGGTCCGGTCTTATTTCTAATCCGTTTCAGCGGCACAAGAAACACATCTCCCACCGTGAAAATATTAGCGGACGACTGCATTATGCACCGAAGAATGAGCGAGACTGGAGATAGAACGCATTGCAATCAGACCGGATAGACTGATATTTTGGTGCCACTAGTGGCAGGTAGAACCTCTCTAAAACAAAGACCATGATTGCAGACAGCAATCAACTCCTATGAACCGAGGTACCATACGCGATTCGGGCCATTCCTATTCAAAGTGTATCCACATATAGATGCCTAACAGTCCATTTGCTTTCTTATATATCCTGGAACGAGCACATACCATGACCAGCAGGCCATCCGAGGCACCTGGCTTCATTAAACGTAACTTGTATTTGGCCAACTCTTCCACCAAACTAATGGCACGCACTACGCTTGTCCGCCCGAAGGCAGAATACGCTTCGATAATTTGGAAACCCCTCTGATGTATCTTTTCACTAAACTGGAAGCAACACGAAAAAAAAAGGAAAAGGAAAAGCGTCATGATTTATTTCAAAAGAAAAATAATTCGCGCAACTGTGCAGCATCACAGATATCAAAGAATCACTTTCATTGCTTTCCATTCGAAGTCGCAGACTTCTAACGCTATTATCAAACATTCATTTGCTTTATCGCAGTAAATCCTTGTCGCATGAATCTCGCATGAACGGAGCTCATAGTGTTTTTGTGCGTTTAAGTCACGCCTTTATAAGTGCAGCCAAAGAGAGCGACCTTCAAACTCAGTTACCGAGCACGTATACCGACGATTCACTATGGCGTTACTTTCCGCTGCTTTCCATGCACTAACGTTTGTTACTTGCGCCATAAAGCTTTCTAGTGCACGGCGTTTTCCCGACGATGAAAGCATCAAAGACACCGCGCGCAGTTATCACACCCACCGCTGGCGGCGGCATCCTTTGACGCTGCGTTCGAGTCTCAAAATACTCTGGCGCCGCTCCGATAAGTGCCTTAATAACGGTAGAAGCGACATACAAAAGTGGGTTACGTGGTGTGGCGATGTAAGAAGGAAAAGGCATCTCCGAAACAGTTTCTTCGTATTTTTGGGTAGTCAGTCTGAACGCACTCTGGACAAACCCATTACATCGCTCTCTGGGGTGATTGGGAGTGTACATTGAGGAAACATTGAGCCGTTTCGTGGACGATGTCGGAGCAGTGAAAGGCAATCGACTTTGGGATCGTATTGTCATCGTCTGGCTGCACGCCGGCATCTTTTGCGCTTCATGCTTTAGTCGCTCGATTCCGTGGCGGTGTACATAGTTTTGGAAAACGCCTTTGAAAATGCGATGTTTGAACTGAATCTCCTGCGGTTATGTCCAGCTTGTTACAGTCCGAAACTCGCTTTAAAGACTAGGTGAATGGTGATATGTAGACGTGAAGTAGACAGTAAAAAAAAAAAAGAAAAATGTTAAATTGAACGTCCCGACAATGCCCATTGGGTTATGAAGAACGCTGCGCGTAGTTGAAGGGACAGCCGCTAAGTTGTTACCCAAATGTTGTTCTTTTTTTTCATTTCTTCTTAAGCCAGTCGTTCTAATGTCTTCACATTGTTTTTATGTTGACAGTGTGGTGTATAACGTGTGGTACAAGATACCCCTATATGTAAAAAACACCGGATAAAAAAGAAGAAAAGAACAACGCGGAATGCCCATGCCAGGCGAAGTTACGACAGTCGTCCCCGAGCGCGAGAAACGACCTACGCTAACCAACAAAATCTGACGCGAACGAACAACGGCGTACCGCGACGGTCCCGTCGGCCGAGGCAGCAACAGCTCGGAAGCTGTTGATCTACCCAGAGCTCAGGGCTGCGTCGATGGAACTTTGTGCGAGGAAAAGCGCGCGACAGCCGGTCGCCACTGTATGGACGGCCTGGCCGAGCGTCAGGGAGAAACGTCGACGACATTTCCACTCCGCCAGCCGCACTAGTGCTACGCTGCTTTTGCAACCCCCCCCCCCCATGCGTGCGCCACAGCCAGCGGTCGCGAAGCAGCGACCGGAGGGCCGAGTGCGCTCATTACGGCGACTGGACGACAGGGCGCCGACTTTTTTTCTTTATTTTTTTCTGGGGCGCACGCCCACTCGTTGACGTCGATTCCGGACTCGTCCGTCGGTTGGCTTCCCTTCTTTCTATACGTGATGCGACGGGCCCCCCCATTGCGATGATGACAGATGCGCGGATTGGAGGACGGTAGGTGTGCGAATGGCGCGGGGCGCGCGTTCTCCCAGCGGTGGCGACATCGGAGACTGCTCCGTGGCGTGCGCAAAGGCCAATCGGCCGCGCCCTTTAAGCTGCCGCGCGAGCAGAGACGACACTAATTTGACATTCGTGTGGCCTTTTTTTTTATTCTTTTTTTGGTATAACGCAGAAGTCAGTGGCAGGAAAGTTCGACAAGTTCTGAACGGTTTGTTGCCTCTGGAAAAGGGCGTACACGGGAATTTCTCTTTCTCGTTGACGTTGAAAACTCTTCACACTTAGCTTTCTACTTCTTTTTTTTTCATCAGTGATGCATTTTTCAGTGTGCATTTTGCATTGCGGAAGCGTCGTTACTTGTATACCTTTGAGTATGTGCATGCACGTGTTTCGAAGCTTTATATTCCTCTTTTTGTATGGTACCATTCCCCTCAATAATGCCTCTGTAGCCATAAGGGTACCTGGAATAAATAAATTAATTAATTAATAAAGAATGCGTTTAGTGATTTTGTGCATATGGTAACGCATGCATACAAACAACGATACAACTCCCATTGGCGTGCACGGCGGATGTATGTACCAGTCATTCTCACCAGCGCCTGTCCGGCGTCCGCTCCTTCTCCCTTGCGTTCACGCTGACGCCGACGCCCCGTATGCACCAACCTTGCTTTGTCGCTGAAGGCTCCATTAGGGCAGTGGCGTTGACCTCTGCGGTTACTGGAGGGGCGTCGCCAGTCAGGCAGTTGGTTATGCAGTGAAGGCAATGAGAACATCAGATATGAAGTTTTCCTTTCTTTTTTTACTGAACTAAGTAATGAAATATGCGATTGTTAAAGATGTCTGAAGCTTCCGGTTCTCATCAAAGGAGAAGGCGAACGAAAAGTAAGAAAAGGCATCATTGTCGGTGGTTGGGAGGCGGACCGCACAACATGCGCATTAGGAATCGAGAGGATCTTTTTTTCCCTCTTGGCTGTGGAAGAAACAGCGGAATTCATATCAGCCGGATCGCAGGAATTGACTACGTGGCTCTCTTGGCTGTCGTTTAGTACTCGGAAAAATTGAGATCGGACAGGGACCCTTTCCACACAACGAAAAATCGATGGGTTCCCAGCGACTCTTTGGGTCAAGTCGAACTCTTCCCGTGAACACAGTGTATGCGGTCGATATATAGCAGTCTGCTAATACAGTAGCACGTGCTAGTTTCTTTTTTTGCTTTATTAGTGCTTTATCGCTGTTTCGTTGTTTTTCTGCCAGACAGACCTAATTTCTCTGCTCCGTGATGATCATGTGACTGCATTTTGTGGCGGTCCATTTCGTTTCGCCTTTCTCAACATTGTCTTGGAGGTTGTCACGTCGCTGTTATTCCCACTATCGGCCACTGCGTGCCAACGAGTGATAAGAACGCAAGAACTGAAAACAAAATGAATTGTTGGAAGAATACGACTTCAGTGTGACATAATTGCACGACGAAGTAGAAGGTTTGCAGAGTGTCACATAATTTAGTTTTTTTTATTTCTTTTCTCCCTATGGAAGCAAGAAAGTAATGCTCAGAGGTTGCAAATGAAAGTTTCTACGCTTATGCAAAGAAAAAAAAAATCGGAAACGTTAATTGTGGTGCAACGTGCAACGGCGGCATACGCCAGCCGAGAATAATGCGTGAGACGTTCGGTCGTCTGTTGTATTAAACGGCTTTGTCTGCCGCGTAGCAGCGCAGGCGGCACTCATGGCTATCGCTGTAACTTTCAGGAGAAAAAAAAAAAGAAAGGTATAAACCGCCGCCTCATACACGCATTTCATTTCTGCGCAGCCTAAGCATGTGGCCTTGGCAACAGGTTTGTGTGCGTGCTGTCGTGCGCCGCGTTACACACTGCAGAGGCCGGCCTCGTGGGTTTTTGCAGCGACGCCGGTGGCGGCGATTGCGGAAGTTGTTTTTGCAGTGAGAATAAACAAAAGGGAAAATCGGCGTGGGACGGGGGGAAAGGTTGGCGAAGTTCACTGCAGGGGGCGGGGGGCTTCCGCGCAGCGTTTCTCCCCCCACCTTTCGAGTTGCCGTCTTCTTGGCCGGCCGGAGAAGTGGGACACCGCGAATGCACGCTCGGTCCGTTTGTCTGCGGTCACGACGGGTTGGACCGGTCGCTTCCTCGCGGCCTCCCACCAGCCCTTCTTGCCTGCTCGTGAGATCCCCGCCGGCGCTGCTTCCGACGTTCGTTTTGTTTTTCTTTAGTCGTAAATGTAGTAGGCTCCCGCTCCCCACCTACTCTTACCGCCTACCTCTGTCTACTTTTGCGTCACCGCTTGATTGTACGTTCTTGCGTTCCGCGTTTCCCCTTTGTTTATTTCAGACCGCCGGTGGTGGCCCAGTCAGTGGCTGTGGCATTCTGCTGCTGGGCGCGCGGCTTCGGGTTCGCCTTTCAGCTGCGGCGTCCACGTCCTGACGGGGAGAAGATGCGACACCGCATGTGTAATTTTAGATTTGCGTGTGCTTTAAGAGAATCTAGGTAAAATAGGTCAAACCCGCAGCGCACCTACACTAGGGTATTGTAATAGCTGAAGCGTTGCTTTGAAATGGTAAAGACAATCAATCAATCAATCAATCAATCAATCAATCAATCAATCAATCAATCAATCAATCAATCAATCAATCAATCAATCAATCAATCAATCAATCAATCAATCAATCAATCAATCAATCAATCAATCAATCAATCAATCAATCAATCACCCATTTTACGCGTTCATCACTACAGGAGCTAAGCTTGCTGTTTTCAGCTCAACCTGCGCGTATAACTCAAGGAAGGCTGTCGGGGGTTTGCTGGGACAACGCTCAAAAGAACGCCGCTGACTATGAGCCACGTGGCTGCACTTCGTGGCCGGGGGGTGGGGGGGGGTGGAGGGGATGGCTGCTGCAGGGAAAGCGGACTCGACTGCATAACCAGGACTGTCGTTCCAGCGCCGAGAGATCGATAAGGCAGAATTCAGGGTCGAATGCTCATTTTAGTTTTCCCAAGGCACTGTTTACAAGGCCGTCAGCGCGGTGGACGATGTGGCACGGAGCTTGCGAACTGGTCTGCCCGTACTTCCTGCTATTGCGGCGAAAAGATGTGCGCGATATGTATCGTAAGCCTGTCTCTAGCACAGAAGTGGTGTCGCGTAAGACGCTACTGTGCCCTTGGACGTGCGCACGTAGAGTGCTACACATTTTTTTCCTTGAGATGTTTCGCTGCGGCGGTTTGTGTCGCATACTGTAAGGTCACAGTCTTCATGCTATAATCAGAGTAAGGCACGCTCGCTGTTCACGGGTCATGCTGAAAAGCTCTGTGGCTGTTGACACTGGTCGATTACGGTTTCCGGCCCCATCTTCGTTTAATCACCTGTAAATCACATTTTACTTCCAAAACAAACAAACAAACACAGCTTGCGTCAGCCAGTCAGGAACGAGAACCAGAAGGTATACACTTCCCCGTTTCGAGCGACTAATCTTCTCGTGCGGGACGCGCTTTGATCGCAGGGCTGACGGAGCGGTTCGCGGCGCGCTGTGGACAAGCCTTTCTCTGAGATACGCGGCCGGTTTTCGTTCCTGTCTGGCTGATGCGTTATCCGCGTAGCAGTCTGCGCGATGCACAGCGATTGTGGGACGGAGTGTACAGCTCCCGTTCGGTGGCGCGTTTACAGCGCGATGAACCGGAAGCAGTATATGGGCGCATCGTGACAGTCTTCTGCGTTGTTCCGAGAGAAAGCGAAGGAGTCCACATAAGAAAGAGGAGCTTGGCCGGAAACCGTAGGGAACGTGACCGTTATACCCCTCTCTCGGCGGTCGTAAAACGGCGCGGCTTTGGCTTCGACGGCTGGCCTGATGGCGCCATTAGCCTTAACGGTGGTCGCAGAAAAGGGAGAGGGGGGAGTCCCTTTTCGCTTTGTAAGGCTGGTGAAGGGAAGGAGGTTCTGTTTGAGGAGGAGGGGAGGGTGGGCGACGGGTACAGGCGAGCATTTTTCTTGGATTATGCGATGGTCAGGCCAGCGATCCCGAGCGTTTATTCAGACTCTGCTGTAGAGCATATTTGCAAGTGCGGAGCTGTTGTAAACGGAGTCGAAGCGAAACATGTACCGCGACCCAAACGCAGAGAGGCATGGAACGTGCTCGCGTTTTGGGACGAAGAAGCGTACGTGGATCGAGCGCTCAAGCACTTTAGTGTCTCTTGGTGAGTCTTCCGGAGAAAACAAGTGACCGGCTGCCGGGTTCCACGGCTGTGATTGCGTTGTACTGCTGCTGTTCCTTTTCTTTCTTTTTCTTGTGGTACGTATGTACGTCAACTCGTAAATTGATTTTCAGTTTTTGTAATAAACTGTGTTTGTGTAAAAAAAAAAGTTCCGGCATGAATCACTTTCGGCAGCACCTTTGCCGAGTTTTCTAGAGCGGCGCACACGGATTAGTCGAGAGGATGCCTTGTCCCGACTTGCGCGTAGCGAGAGATTGCGCGCAGGCGGTCGACGTGGGAAAGAAGCTCTGGAGCGAGATTATATATTGATGGAGCGAGCGAGGGAGACGCGGGAGCGTTCCGGTTTCCACTCTAATGGCTCTCTAATTAGCGTAATTCGGAAAAGGCCGGCCGAGTGAGCGCGCCAGGCGGTGGCTGCGGCGCAGCTGAGTCGCTGCGGATGGACGACCGAGGCGGCGCTCTCATAAGCCTAGCCACTCGCACCCCTGGCGGGGATCGCTCTTCTTACGCTGCAGCTCCCCGTCGCATGCAGAAATCCTTTGCCGTCTCGGCAACGCTTGCCGTGTGCTGTGCTCCGCGCGCGTCCCAGTTTCGTACGTGCGCGTCCGTTAGTTGCGCTCGTGCGAAGAAGCGCGGACATTGGCGCCAGAGTGAAATGTGAGCCTGTGCCGCTGAAGGCAGGTTTCTTGCACGCCGCTTTGCTTCAGCCCCCTTTGGCATTAGGCAAATGAATGCAGGTGCCGATGCTCTGGCGCTCGTGTGGGAACGCGAACACGGATCTTCCCGTGTGCTTGGGGCAGCTGCGGAGTCTGCGAGCTTTTGGACACGCGTATCTGCACTCGTGGCTTATTTCGCGCAGGAATGCTCGAGAAAGTCGTCCACGGTCCGATGCCGGTTGCGTAGCTAATTCCGGCCTAACGCATGGCGCGCGCGTGCTCGCCGCTTTGCATGCGGAGGCTCGGGAGTCTGTTTAATCTTTCCAGAAAAATAGGGGACAAGGAGCTTGGATGAGGGGAGGTTTCACGCGACGGCATATTCTCATACATGTGCTATCGGCTGTCTTTACGCTGCATGTAGGCCGGACATGTGCTAAGTCAATAGCGCTTCGATCGAAAAGCCAAATGAGTCCCCTTAAAATCTGCAAGGTAAAGTCAGTAGGTTATTCTGAAGAAAAGGGTAACTAACACCGACCAAGCCGCAGAAATTATAATATGCTTGACGTTTCCACCCCACACCCGGGAGTTTTGTGAACAAGGCTCCCGTTTTTCTGCGTCTCGGTCGACGTAAGTTCGATTTTCTTCCCGATTCTTCCCGACCAGACGAAGGGCCATGAGACTCTCGACTTCATCGATTGGTTATTTGTTTCGTCATTATGGTGGGCCATCGCTTGGAGCTGTCGATTAAGTGTTCTTTTTCTTTTCCCGGTGCCGCGCACCATCTTAGTGGGCAGAGTGACCGTACCGGAAAGATTATGCTAATTGATGGTTGCATGCCGCACTAGGACACGTTTTCCTTCCGCCGCAAAACTTCTCGCCAATTCCGCACCCGTTTCTTTTATAGTTTCATGCTTCTTTCACATGAGTGCCACTTCACTTCCGTGTTTTTTTTGTTTTGTTTTTTCGTCGAGCGCGGTGGCCGATCTTTACGCTCTTGCGTAATGTAGTCCGCTCTTCGGAGGGCTCCACTATAGCTTACCAATTTACGTTCCTCCGGAGTATACTCCAGCCGTCAATGACCTACAACGCCTCCTCGTCGACCGACGTTCGCTTTCTATCGGTTGTGTGGAGCGGCGCGCACCGATGCCCGCTTATTTGCCTGTCGAGCTCTCCTCCGACTGCCTCGATGGAGCCGCTCGCCTTTCGATCATCTCTAAAACAGCCCTAGCGGATAACGGTCCGTCTTCCTTCCTCTACCTTCGCCTGTGTTCCTACATAGCGTCACCCGCCACTTGCTGGAGAGCGGAGAAGATTGGCGCACCGCGCGCTCCGCGAGCAGGAGGCACATAAATCGTTCGCCGCCGCTACCGCCGAGATTCGCGGGCGGTAGGCTGGAAGAGGCGCCGTCGGTTCATCGGAACGAGTTGAACACGCGTATGGATTGTTTGCCGGAGCGCACGCCTCGAGTGCTCCTTTATGGCGGCCCAATCGCGGTTCGGAGGGCCCGTGCACTCTTCGAGGTTCCGCGGAGCGAGCTGGCCGAGGCCGGCATTGAGCGATGTGTCTCGTACGCGGCACTCTCACGTGTATGGATTCGGATGCGTTCCCGCTTGCCGGTCCAAGGCGCGCGGGGAAAAAACGCTTGCCTCGGTTTGTTCGCATCCACCAGGTTTCGCAAAACAACAACAACAACAACCTGCGGCTTGGAGGGCACGCGAGTGCCACTCGACTATACTTGCGGCTCGTTGCAGGCTTTACTGGTTGAGTCTATTTTGGCTCTCGTAAATGTGTGCCCTGTTGTGGTAGCTTCGAATCGAATCCCGGCCACGGCGGCCGAATAAATGTTTTTCAGACAGACAGACAGGCCGCATTTCGACGGGGGCGAAATGCGAAAACACCCGTGTGCTTAGATTTAGGTGCACGTTAAAGAACCCCAGGTGGTCGAAATTTCCGGAGTCCTCCACTACGGCGTGCGTCATAATCAGAAAGTGGTTTTGGCACGTAATACCCCATAATTTTTTAACAGTATGGTGAACCGATCAACGGCCGCGTTTGAATATGAATGTCTAGTCACTCCTCGTTTATATGGCGCTCTAATTCATGATATAGAATGCCGCCATCTGTCCCATTTGCTTGAATGGAACTAGATAAGTGGAAGCGACTGCTGGCGCGGGCGCGCTTCGGTATCTAGTTTTGGAAGAAACGTCGAATGTAGCTCGGCTGTTATCGGACAACTCGAAAAGCTGCGCTGACGGCGTGCCCTCTTGCGTCGTGCTTTGTTCGGCGCGGTGTGACAGCTGTTCTAAACGACAAGCGGGGCCATAAGCGATTACTATTTTCAGCGACGTTTCGTTCTGTGCACGTATTCGTCGGCTCTATTCGAGGGCTGCGCTGCTTTCGGAAATTTTCGACTAGCTGTTCGCAGCGCACATTGCAGTTATTCGGTGTGTGCAGCGCACACAGTTGCAGTGCGTGCTGTATGTTACTCCTCTAAGCATGTTTTTTTCAGATCGGTGCAAGTGGTTCGCTTCGTTACAGGCAACGTCTTCGCTTGTATGATACTGCGCGTGCGTTCGTGGCGTGCGCGGTGCGACGTTAGTTTCGTAGCTACGATTTTAAAATGCCTCTCGCTGAGCGACTCTCGGGTGACGTACCCGCGTGGTAGAAAAAAGAAAGTTCTTGCAAGGGGTGATTGCTTTAAATAAAAAGGAAACAGAGAACGTGTTCGCTGTCTGAGTTGCCTTCTACGCTTGCTGTATTTATCATTGTGCTGCATCGAAGAAGGATTTTTTGACTGGCCGGTTGAGCGCTGGGTCGCACTGCAGTTGCGGTAGGATCTGTTCTGTGGCGGCGACCACAGCTTTGGAGAAAGGAAGACGACTGGCGTGGTCACAGCGTCCGTAGCTGTAACACTCTTGTTTGGATTTTTTCCCCCACGCTTAGTGTCTTTCGACGAGTCTCCCAAGTTTAGACAGCGTTATTTAGTCTTCGGGCGTAACGGATTAACTATCCGTTAACTAGTTGGCGTAACGTAACTCATTGCTCGGTGGTAGCTCGGTCTGCTAATACGGGGGGAGTATTTTCAGTTGATCGTTTTCGGCGGTACCGCCTTCAGTACGCGCTTATTGACCACTTTAGCCGATGTGTATGTCTGCAACCTAATACTACACTTTCTATCAGTCTTTTTACGTTGCGTAGTTGTATAAAGCGCTGAAGGGATGCCCGTTACTGTCCAGTGAGAAAACTTTATTGACGTTACGCCTCAGAAAATTGAGTAGATGCAGGAAATTAAGTATCCCGAAAGTGAGTCATAGAGAATACCTTCCTAATATGTGTTTCGCTATGCCCGGTGTGCCACGTTTTGGTGTGCTTGTGTCTGTGGTATTAGCTTTGTTGTGCTGTCTTTGATACTGTTGCAAATATTGGCACTAGGGCTAAAGTGGACGAATGCGATTACAGTTGTTCGTTCCTTGCGTTTCGAACGCCTCTCTAGCCCAAAATGCCAATTCACTGAAGACATGCGTCGCGGTTGAGCAACAAAACGAGATCTACCAGACAGTGGCCTGTAAAATTACTGTATACCTGTATATTTAAATTTATTCGACAGCTTTTTTGCAAGTGTCTGAACAAATGTGATTGACGCCTTGAAAGCTGTCTTTGCCGCAGTTAGAGATTTTGTAGGGAGAAGCTAGTTTCTGTAACTTGTGTTATTGTACAAACGGTATAATTTATGTGTGCTCGGGAACGAGAATGTTAGGGTGACAACAGTAAACATAATTCTCAAGGAATAAATCTGTTTTGAAGGTACACCATCAAGGCACAAGTACCTTCCTGCGTTCGCTAAAATGCGTCTCGTGACGCAACGTAAGGTGCGTGCGCTTTGTTTAGAAAGGAGGTGATTTTAGCAGCGAGTAGGTGACCCCTGATGTGGCGAATAGGGCTTATAGCCAAGCTAGGACAGGTTGAGCGGTGACATGTAGGGTAGTACAGAGGCGAGACTGAAGTTCCTGAAAGATTTTGCAACAATAACGGGTGATTAGAGGGCTCGTAGTCTATAGACAATCAGAAGGTTGTAGAGTTTCTACTAAGTGTCCTTGGAGTCGAGTATAGCACATTATCGGGTGCATTCGAAGAGAGCACTGAGGCTTCTTAGCAGTTTCTAAGTGCTTGTTTATTGAAATTCATTATATTGCGTAGCAACCGGGAGGAGCCAAATGTTTTGTGTCATCTAACTGCGCTATTCATACATTCCTTGCCATTTATTATATATATAATAGATGCCTAAGCTATCATATGACTGAGGACCTTTGCCTTCCTTTTTTTTTAATGCGAATCATTATTCGATTCATTCTTGGCACTTTGCGGTAGGTAGCTGCTTTCTTGTCTCGCCTCGCTTTAATGAAAAGAAGTTATTGCATAACCGACGGTCGAATCGAACCCCGGCCGTTGAGCACAACAGCCCGGTGCTCTGACCATTAGTCCACGATCGCACACATACTTCTCTCGTTCCAAAGCCAGCTCTATGGAACACTGTGTACGTGCGCCATATGTGCTACTGTGGCGGCTCGCAGTTTGAGTAGTCGCGTTAGCTTGCACTATCTCCAAGACCGGCCCACTTTCATCAGTACTCTGCTCGTAGCAGGTTACGCTACGTGGAAATTGTGCGACGTTGTACCGACTTCACGATCGCTCAAGTTAATCTTTTTTTTAAACATTTCTTCGCTGGGGTGCAAATGCTGTTGTCGTTTTTAACATGCACCGCATGACATAGCCATAGGTATACGTGCGATTGTATAACGCGTAGTCACTGATGACGTCATAAGCCGCGTTTCTCTCGCTTACGTTCGTCCACTATAGCTATGCAGAACTCAACAATCGCTTTGTCGTCAGCTCTACTCGAACGGCCGGCGTAGAAATCGTGCCTTTACCGCCATACGTTCGTCTTGGACGTGGTCGTCGTCGTGTTGTCGTCACATTCACACAACTACACAATTTAGACGGACAGGTTGGCCCACTTGGTATCGCTTTGCGAAAACCCAAACAGTGCTGAATATCCCGCTACCCGCTCAGTACTTCGCATAATGTCGATTCCGACAGTGCGTGGGTCCTGCTGAAATGTTTTTTATATTATTTCATTTTTGATTTTGTTTTGTTTTGTTTCCGCCCCTGTCACTAAGTACGTGCCCCTGATTGCGTTCGACAAAGTGATTCTTTCTGTCGAGCCGAGGAAATGCTGTCTGCTCCGCTCGCCGCTCACGTATATGACGACGTCATATAAGCTAAAGTCGCCTCGCACTGATTAACCGGCTCGCGGAAACAGAGCTTCTGGTGCGCCTTTCATTTGATCTGGCCTGCGGGGTGTCCTGGTATTTTCGGCGCGCACAACTGCGCTGCCAGAATCACCGATGCATGCCACCAGAGCCGAAAGAGCACCGAACTGTGCGGCACCGCACGGAGTGGGGCGTGCGCGTGCGCGTGCGTAGGGGTGGGGGGGGGGGGGGGGGTGGGGAGGCGCCGCTACTATTGCGCGGCCAATTTGCTGTCTCGGGAGGAGTGCCGGTCTCTCTGCCTGCGTGCGCGCGGTGCAGCGGTGGGAAACTTGGCCGCGCGGCCGTCTGCTCTCGGCGGCTTCGGGCCGAGCTCCCTCGTGACTGAGGAAGGCAGCGCGTCTGCGGAGAACGCCACCCGCAGCCAGAGACCTTCGAGGAGAGGTGCGGTACCTTAGTTAGGAGGTCGCGCGTGACCGCTGAAAGCGTGGAGCTCTCACGCTGCGCACCCCGCAGAGCTCGAGGGGAAATTTAACGGTTCTGCGGGAGCGTAATGAACTGTGCGCCGAGTACAGACTGACTGGACACGGCAGTATATTAGGGTAGTTCGCATTCGTGCGGCACCTCAAGTGTTTTCGCTGTGTCTCGGGTAATGTTCTGAGAAAACAGCGCGTGCAAGCAGCCTTGCGCACCTACACACTTGATTTGCATACTCGTACTTGCATACTTGCTTTGCGAGTTCGCCTCTGCTGCATTTTTTTTTTCAGCAGGAAAAGAGATATTTTGATTCAAGTGGAGTTGGGGTTACTTTCAATGGAGAGTTTTTAATTAGCGGACGCAAGAGGCTTGCTTTCATCTGGTGCACGCAAGCCCCTTTACATGCATTCTACTATATAAATAAAAGCGGGAATTCAGTCATTGTCTGCAGAACTGCTGCCTAACCAGTGTTCACTCTTTGGCGCGCAGATTTGCTGGGAGTTAACGGCCGTCGCTAACCCGAAAAGACATTTCACATCACTTGCTGGTAATTATTACCGGAATGCGAACTGGCGCTTGTTATCTCTTGCTGTTTGGAAGTAATTACGAGACGCGTTATGTACCGTTACCGGGGTTGATGGGGGAGTCATCCTCCATTCAAGCAGTGAACGCTGGCGCGCTAACACCATCCTGTTTCGCTTACAATGAGAACTCCGAACAGCCCGTTTCATTGCTGACACGCACCGTATTGCCTCGATGTCGTTCCTACTTTGACGGTAATTCGTGTCTTTAAATTTCTTTTCTGCTATCATTTTTCTTCAGTTCGTCGCCGTTAGGCAGTTGAGTTCTGACGTATTTTCCTTAGATTTGCTGCCATTATATTACTGCTACTCACCTGCCGTGGTATAGCTTGGTGGCTATTGCGTTACGCTGCTAACTCGATGTCGCCAGTTCGTGCCCGCCTGCGGCTGCCACTTATAGGTGGAGGCGAGATGGAAGAGTGGTCGTCTGTTTAGGTTTGTATGCACGTTAAATAACTGCAGGTAGTCGAAATTAATCTGGAGGAAAAAAAAATCCCTACTACGGCGTACCTCATAATCATCGTCTTGTCTTTGACGCGTACACCCCAGAACTTAATTGCTACTTCTCCGATGGCATTGTTCATCGAATCTATCTGATGAGAGCGGCAGTAATAATTTAATTTCCCTGTAGTGATTGTTGATCTATAGTTGTCTCATTTATTCGTAATATCACGCACCATTGAGGACATTTGTTTGTCATGATTGGCTTTGACCTTATGACAGTAGCCTATCAGTTGTAACACCAGTTTTCAGAGCACTTTACTTAGGTATAAATAAGCGAATAAATTGTAAGGCACATTCCTTTGCGACGGTATACGATTTTCAATATATATCGGGCGTTCTTGCGAAGACTGCCGAAAATTCCTGAGAATGGAGTGGTCAAGATCGAAATGTGATTTTTTTAGAAACCGTATTATAGGGAACGATGGAGCGAAAGAAATCACGTGAGCAAGAAACGTCAGTTCTTGACGTCACCTAACGTCTCCCGGTGTGCGCTACGAAAGCTCAACCATCTTCCCACAGGCTAATTGATTACGGCTCGTAGCAGGTCTTCCTTCAAACATCATCGATACGCCAGAACGAAAGTTAGCGCACTAGCTGTTGGTAACGCTTGTCTAGAGTATTGCTTGACGGCGCGTGGTGTGGAGGCTCTCTCTTTTATTGCGATAGCAACTATATGGACACTCCAGGCGCATTTCTGCCGTCAGCGTCGCCGTGAGGTTCAGTACAAAGTCCAAGGGCGATAAGATCGTCGCCGCGCGCCGTATGCTGTGTGTGTGAGTGAAAACCTGTGAGGGTGAGCCGGCTGAACGTGGTTCAATCTCGCGTGCGTGAGCGAGGAACACGGCCCGGATGTGTGCCCTCTCCTGTCGTGGTCGCGCGCGAGGCAGGGGGTCAGGCGAGGGAGGAGGGACGTTCTTCTGCGGTGGCTGCTAGAGTGCCTCGATGTCCTCCTCGCCCGCCGCTCCGTACAGAGTGGAGACAACCGCGGCATCTACTACGGCGTTGACCACGTGAATCGCGGATGCCGTAGTAGACGCCTTTGGCGAACGCCGTAGGAACGCTTTGCCGGTGCAGAGTGAACGTAGTGCCGGTAGCTTCGTATGCGCTGTGCTTTCGACGTTTCGTTCGCGTTGAAGCGAGAGATGCACGAAGGTCAATTCGCTTGCTGCTGCCGCGATTACTCACTGCAGAATTTTGACAGCGAATTTCCGAGCTCATCGAGGGAGATGTGTTCATGTTTACCTGTGCCTACATGACACCATGCTGGTTAATTTAGTTAAAACACGTTAGCGGGCTAATTGGTTTGAATCTATAATAGAATGTATAAACGCGACTAGACAAGGACGTAGAAAGAAGCAGACACACAAAGACAGCGCTGTCTCTGTGTGTCACTTTCTTCATACGCCCTCGTTGTCACGCTTACACATTCCGTCATTGTTAATTTAGTTAGTAAGCGAATGTTTACAAATTTATACCGCCGCTAAAACTACTATCCTTACTTCGTAAAGTTCCGACGTATAGGCTGCTTTAACGGTGTCTAAAACCACGGTAGATGCTCATGACTGCGCGCTATTTTGATAATTGTGTTCGACTAATATCAAGTCCAACCTTAATTTTTCCAGCGTGGGCTGCTTTTATCAATCAGTGCTTTGGCAGCATATGTACAAATTATTACGAGTAAACCTTGCCGTTGTGTAGGGTTTTTCCTCACACCAGAACACGCAGTCGATTTCAGACCGACCTTCTACCGAAGCTTGACTAGCTGTCTAGTCTCTAAAGTTTTGCAAGTGCCCTTATTCATTAGTGTACAATATTGTGCAAACACTCCACATAACTATATAGCACTGTACAGGAACTGAACAAAGTAAGTACAGGCTTCAGCGCCAGCTGAACGCACATTAGACCACCTTACTTGTACAGAGAAGCTGATCCAACGCAACAATCAAGCATAAAGAGGTTTCTGCATGCCTTTTGACCTGACAATCGTTGCTACGAAAACCTAAAAAATGCAGTAAAAAAAAAAGAAAGTGGAGGCTTGCTGCAATAAGGAAAAATAAGAGCTCCATGTACAATAGAAACCCACTTTCACAGCTAGACTTTACAAAGCCACGGGACGGTAAATGTGCTTGTCGATGTAGAACATAGGCGGTCCGGTCGAAATGGCGATTTCTATTGGCCGAACGGGCGTAACTCAGAACGACTTGAAAAGCGCTCTTCCTCCGTGAAGCCTCGGTTCGGTGATGCTGGCGCAGGGCGGTGTGGACGGACGGACAGATGGACGGACGCCCTGTGGAAATTACGAAAGTTATGAAAATAAACAGCAGATTGAAACGCCCTCTGAAATGAGTTTCTTGCTGTTCTAAGGACTTCGTGCACGTGCGTGAACATCGTTAACAGATTCGTCCACGACGTAAATTTGCTCTCTTTGATCCCTTACATATTCTAAATATTGAATGGACGAATGAATGAAAAATGACATCCACGAAGAGGTGTTCTTATAGGAGTGATGCTCGAACTACTCTTACGTATATTCCTTTTCTCGACTTGCTCATGTTTGCCGCTTAAGTTTCGTAATTTGCTTTCAAGCGAGTGCGAGAAGAGGCCTTGCGACAAATTCTGTACTTTTAAAGTGTCCGCGGGGAAACGCGAGGGTCGCATACAGTTTTGTTTCTCCGCTTACCTTGTTACGTCTTCCGCTTTGGGAGGAGCGTAGCGTCCACAGATCGCACTGAAGGCGTGCGGCTTCGTTTGAGGCGTCAATTATGCAGAGAAGCGGTAGTGAGAGAGGCAACTGTACAGCTGCAGTGTCGCACACGAGGCGGCTCGTCGTAATTAACGAAAAGGAAAAAAAAAAACGCATGTGCAAAGAGGCTTTCACGTTCGCGAGGGAACTGAGCGTTGGCTCCCAAGTATGAAGGGCTCTTCATTTGAAAGAGGAACGCGTGCGTTCAGGAAATTGAGGATGAGGCAAAGGGGCTGGGGAGGCTCTAGCTCTGTAGAGACTACCGTTGCTTGCAAGGGCCCTACTAAGTTGCTTTTGTTTGGTTAAAACTTTGTCCGAGATACTCTTAAATGAGTCGACATGCGGGGGTTCTGTCTTGCCATTTGAAAGCTAGTTTGCGTACTCTTTATTCTTATATTCATAAAGAGTAATTGTAGGTACCCTTTGTTGAAGCTGAAACACGAAAAAACAAGTACATGGCGCTTAGATTTTTATGACTGCAGTCTGACATTCGTACTGCTATGTGAACAATACTATTATTATTCAAATTATTTTTGTCCAGCATAACTCACTTCGGTTGTCTCTGCTCTTGTCTCCTCATTAGAACGCTCGATATTTCTTGCCTTTCTTTTTGTGGTTTATACGCGTGTGTTTACACTGGTGCTACTTATTGTACACTTCTTAATTAAAGGTTACATCAGACTCTCACGTGTGCAATGTAGCAATATGAAACCGGCTATAGTGACTCTGCCTACAGCTATTTATTCAGGATCTGACGACATTTTTATAAGATATGGCGAGCTGTCCTGGATAGCGCACTGATATTTTAATTTTTAGGGGCCTCATCAGGGGTCTCATGAAGGGCCTCCTTTCTCCTTATTGCGCGTATTCGTGCTCGTATCTAATCTCAGGGCGGTGAAGATGTTCACAGTAGAGGCGCGATAGTAATCAATGAGCACTGGATGTAGTCGTTTTGCTATTATTTCTCCGTAAGTTTCCGCTTAAGCAGCAATAATTTAGAGCACTCGCGTGCCGATAACTGCTGAGCCAGATAAATTTGGTACTGAATGCAGCTCGCGCCTGGATCTGCCAAAACATACTCGGAAGTGGTACCACAATACTGTGTTTGCACATCGACAAGCTCAAGCGTTCGCTTTACCTTCCTCTAACTTGTCGCTACCGTGGTAGTGGCGGCTTATCGGACCGTGCGTAAAGCAGTAGTCGAGATGCGATGCAAGCAGACTCGGCCAACTAAAACACATCGCGTAGTTTTCCCTAATATAGGATGTCGTTTTTTTAGCTGCACCATATTTTTTAAAAATTGCCTGTGTTAGGTAGCACAATGCTAACCCTTCAGCCAAATTACTCGACGAGACGACTATTACTCTTAAATACCTACTTGAATAATTAACATAACTACACTAACTATATTTTATTTAATTATTTTAGGGCACAATTGTAGCTAGTGAGTTTGCAAGGCATTATTATCATTTGGAACGAATTCTAAGTACAGCACCGGTTTCCAGACCGTCGTCGTCGTCGTTGTCGTCGTCGTCGTCGTCGTCATCATCATCATCATCATCATCATCATCATCATCATCATCATCATCATCATCATCATCATCATCACTACCACCATTACCACCATCATTATCATCATGAGCCTATATTTATTTTTATGTCCACTGCAGGACGAAGGCCTCCCCCAACGATCTCCAATTATCCCTGTCTTGCGCTAGCCGATTCCAATTTGCGCAGGCAAAATTTCCAAGTTCATAACCACACTTAATTTTCTGCCGTCCGAGACTGCGTTTTCCTTCCCTTGGCACTCATTTTGTATACCTATAGGTCCACCGGTTATCTACCCTACGCATTACACGACCTGCCCAGTTCCATTTCTTTCTCTTAATGTCAACTAGAATATTGGCTATTCCCGTTTGCTCTCTGATCCACGCAGCTCTCTTCCTGTCTCTTAACCTCGCTCCTAACATTTTTCCTTTCATCACCCTTTGCGTGGTCCTTAACTTGTTCTAGAGATTCTTTGTTAACCACCAAGTTTCTGCCAGTTTTCAGCAGAGTTCTCGAGATATGCGCCGTCAAACTTGCGGCAAAAATACACTGTTGTTCCTCTTACCTTTTTAAGAAAATGCTGTTTTATGCATTGAATCACAAAGATAACTGAAACATCAATGCATTTCCTCAGACACTTTGGAAGTTATATCAAAGATGGTGTAGTCGTGAGAATTCGTTCCATGCGTATACGCCTTGCAAACTCGCCGGCTACAATTCGTAAATCAAAATATGTGTCTGAACGTAAACAATTAATAATATAATTAGTGTAATTATGGTAATTGTTCAAATACGCATTTTGATTTCTTGTAGAAGTAAAGGCCGCCTCATCGACTAATATAGCTCAAGCGACAGACTTGTGCTATCCGCCATACGCAATTAAAAAAAAGTGTTACAACTAAAAAAAAAAGCACTTCGCATTTCTAACAGTCGCGAAAATAAGACGAAAATCAACCGTGGATATCGCGACTGTGCTATCCTCATGCATCGTGCAAGAGGCGGTCGGTCGGTGCGCTTAGCCGCGGGGTCGTTGTTACGTCAAAGGTCACGCACGCGATGCAATTTGAGCCACGCGCGGAATCGCCAGAAGATAAAGGCATTCCCATAGGTAGCTTCATTTTTTTTTTCTCCGGCTACTTCTTTCCTTTGTTTTTCGCCTTCGTGTGTGCGCGGCCTCCCGAAAGTGGTACAGCTTGTGTAGTCTCGGGGCGTCTGCCCAGACCTTAAGGCCGACAGTGGGCCTTGCTCCAAGCGAAGCTTCCCGCAGCAGCCGTCGGTTGAACCCAGCGGTTAAACCGCGCTTCCATTACGGCCTCTCTCTATCTCTTTAGTTCTTCGGAGGGTGCCGTAGGCCATTGCGTGCTCTAGACCGTCTTTTGTTTGTTTTACTCGCGGTCGGTGGGAAGAAGAGACGGTGGCCCGGGTCGTGGCTTGCGCCCGAGGCCCGCGCATAACAAGCCGCCCTTCGCTTGCTTTTCCTCTTTCTCACTCTTCTATCTCGTTGTATATTTTCTCTCTCTTTTCGCTTTGATCCTTCTCAACGTCCCTCCCGCGCACTTCGGCGATGTCCTTCCGAAGGAGTGAACCGGTGCCTGGAGCAACCGTACGCCGCTTTTTAGCGGGGCTCGATGCAGGCCTGGTGGCTCAACCTTAACGAATGACGGCACACTGGATGCCACACTGGACGCTCAAAAT
Source organism: Dermacentor albipictus (assembly GCF_038994185.2). Taxonomy (NCBI): domain Eukaryota; kingdom Metazoa; phylum Arthropoda; class Arachnida; order Ixodida; family Ixodidae; genus Dermacentor; species Dermacentor albipictus. Next base: position 52,563,722 of record NC_091823.1, on the reverse strand, counting down.
CATCCCATGTTGTCCAGTTTCGGCGCGTTTGCATGCTAATTCAAACAGAGTGCTCGTAGCCACCAATGAGACATTGCATCAATGAGACATTGGAAGACATCCGATTAGGCAACATGACAGCATCAATTAGCTCCTGACCGTACTTCGCATATGCGAGCTTCCACTAAATTGCCTATAGCCTTTATTGGCGCCAACGTGAGAAAATCCAGCCTCAGCAGCCTAGTTTGTTGAAATTGCCTCGCGGTGTAGGATATAACTGCGCACACTTATCAACTGTTGCGTTATCATTGCATGCTATTCTTTCTCGTGTCTTCCTATTATGTGCATCGCATGCGTTACAGCTTTAGCGCCTTCATTTACTTATGGTTTGCGTGCGCGGGAACGTTTTGTTTTCACTGAAGTTTGAAAACAGCGTGGCGGGCACTTTTAGGCCACGCGCAAACTGGAATGTCTAAAACTCTCCAACGGGTCGTTTCTGCATGGATAACGGAAGTGGAGATACGGACCCTGGTTGTGACAGTTGCCCGCAGCGGATTTGTTGCGATTGTCGTTGCAGCGTGGCCTGGCACCATGAGAGGCATTTGTTTCGAGAGACGTTGTTTGTCGTTGTCGATACTCCTCGACAGTCACTTTTTTTGCACACTCATTGTGGGTGCGTTCGCACGTTGCTAACGTTTTGGTATGGCGTGATTTCCAAAGCAATTAAAGCAATGTCGTTTGAAATCGAGGTATCATCGTGATTTACTTGTCACGTGTGGCTTCATGACTTCATCATCGCCTCGTATCAGAGCAAGACACTACGTGGCTCAAGCGGATTTAAGTTGATGTGATGGTTTTGTGGCCGGCTGGCTCTGAAAGAAGGTGTCCACACGATTAAGCGCAGAAGACCAACGAAGCAACGGCACGCGAGGCAGGCTTCTGCGACCTCTCGCCTCCTTTCACGCACGCAGCTGGCAAGCGACGAGGTGACACGCGATGCGCCGTGTGCACAGATTTGAGGTGTGTGACGTTTGAGGTCACACGAGTCTCAGCTAGCCTATGAGGCGGTCTCGACGCTCACGTTACGTCAGGGGTTTGGTGTGTTCGTTCGACAGTCGAAGCCGAAACTGATCGCACGAGGAGCACAACGTTCCCATGCGTTTGTTCTGCACGACACGTTCAACAGTGTTACTTTTGGCTTATTAAATACTCACCGAAAAAGAAAATAAGCAACAAGCAAAAAAATAGGGGAACTGCGAAAGCAAGACAACTTTTCTCTTCCACGACCCTCGCACGTCTCGAATTACCGACTTTTGGGAGGTAACATCGACTTGCGAGAACGGCGTTGCTTCTCCGCATCCACAGCTCGGCCAATTAGTGCAGCTTCAGCGACTTCAGCAGAGAGCGCTATATTCTCAGAGCCGTTCCCATGGCAACCTGTTGCCGCCTCGCCCTTCCTTCGCCCCGCTCCAACGATGGCGTCAAGGTTCGGTGCATCGCAGTTTATTTTAGCCTTATTCGCTCTATTTTTTTTTCTCATCTGCCAGCTCGCCCACTTTTTCGTTTGCCTTCGCACGGGTCTTACTCCTCTAGGTGGTGTTGGCCTTACCCGACCTCTGACGTTCGATGAAAGGCGAGGCTATAGCTGGACACGCGGGATCGTCCGAAGGAAGCATTGGCAGATTGCTGCTGCCTCCGACCACTGTAATACGAAAGAAGCTATACCCACGTTTCCCTCCCTGCTTTCTGGAACGTGCTTGATTTGTGGCCACGATGGCGAATGTATGAGGTTCCAACGTCGCTGCCATCTATACCGCTGCGCCGGCGCTTCGACTGCCGTGATGTGGTTCTCGAAATACTGCCGTTGCACGATGAAATCAGTCGTGGAGATTATACCGTAACCTTCTATTTAACCACTGCGGGGTTCATGGAGAAGGCGTTGATCAAAGCCTTTGATATAAAACAGGGACGCGGTGCAGACAGGCTGCGTGCCACGGTGTTTTTCTTTTATTCTTTTTTGAGCCTTAATGCGTGCTATGCCTGGCGACCTCGACTCTTAGGGGAGAACAGCTTATTTGTATTCGTTCACTTATCGCAGCTGAAATTTTGCAAAAAAGCCTCCAGATCTAACCCTTCAAAATCACATGCCTGTACCGCTTCGCAATATACGAAATGAGGATGTCATACCTGATCGCGTATACTAATGAGGTGTTTTGTTATCTATGAATCATCACACTGTGCATTAGTTACGGGAGCGAGTCGCACAGTTGGATAGAATGTATTTTATACCGTCGCGAAGGCTCGTTCTTGCGTCTGCTTTAAGAAAAACAAAGCAGTCACGCACGCGCACGCACGCACGCACGCACGCATGCCAACAAACAAACAAACAAACAAACAAACAAACAAACAAACAAACAAACAAACAAACAAACAAACAAACAAACAAACAAACAAACAAACAAACAAACAAACAGACAAACAAACAAACAAACAAACAAACAAACAAACAAACAAACAAACAAACAAACAAACAAACAAACAAACAAACAAACAAACAAACAAACAAACAAACAAACAAACAAACAAACAAACAAACAAACAAACAAACAAACAAACAAACAAATCTTACGGTACACTGCAGCTACCTTTTTATCCTGCGAATTGGCCTGCGCTTCTTCCTTTTTCTTCGTCGCTTACTTAACGACGTATTCACTTACATGCTCGGATGGAGAAATATCATCATCGCCTTCTTTTCTGTGCTGTTGCAGATGTTGCTGTCTTCAGCACGCGTCGGCTTGCATCGACAGCTCTAACGGTTTTTCTGCTGGGGGAACAAGAAACCGAGCCGATCAAATTATTTGCTGAAGAAAGAAAGAAAGAAAGAAAGAAAGAAAGAAAGAAAGAAAGAAAGAAAGAAAGAAAGAAAGAAAGAAAGAAAGAAAGAAAGAAAGAAAGGAAGGAAGGAAGGAAGGAAGGAAGGAAGGAAGGAAGGAAGGAAGGAAGGAAGGAAGGAAGGAATAATGAATGAATGAGAGAAGATTAATAAAAAGATTTAAAAAATCTCAATCAGCCAATCAATTAGGAAAAATTGAAAGCGCGTGGACGGCTCCTAATCAGAAATATGGTAACAGACATAGAGTGCATTTGGCGCAGTTATACTATGGCGATAGTTCTCGTCTAGGTCTGTGTTGTTTTTATTCCCTGTTGCTCCCATTTTTCATGATGTTGCCTCGATTCTCTTTGTCATGTTCACGGTTGCTTGGCATTGGCCACGTCGAGATCTTCCGCTCGCGAAAGTTTGCCGCTTGGAAGTGCGCAACTCTAAGTAAACGTAACGTTATTACATGAAATTCATTTCCGACAGCATCTCTTGAAAATACTGAAGGCAGATGGGAACAAACAAACAAACAAACAAACAAACAAACAAACAAACAAACAAACAAACAAACAAACAAACAAACAAACAAACAAACAAACAAACAGAAATAGAAAGATAACTCGAGCTGACATTTTTTAATCTTCTCTTCCTCGTTTTCTTGTAATTGTAGCTCTACATTTTATTATTCATCCGCGGAACGCGAAGTACAGCAACTAGATAGGAAATCTTGAGAAACTGGGGCGGTCAAAATGTTGGGAGACGGGAAATTAACTATGCTTTAGTAGGACTTGTTGTAGGCTTATTTCGCACGAGGTCGCAAGCTCAGTTCCCGGCCACGGCAACCGCATTACAACGGAGCTTAAGTACAACAAAAACGGTCGCGTTCGTTAAATTTAGGGGCCCGGTAAAGAACCCCAGGTGGTCCAAACTATAATCCACAGCCATTCACAACGACGTCCGTGACCCACTGTGCATCTCGCGCAACTGAGGCACTTTTGAACTTCCTCAGGAACACTGGCCTCCTTCAGAAACATTTGCCATTTGGTTGTTGCGGTGTGTTTTGCGTATATTGTGTATCTGGGCGAGTATACTGTGCCTATCCTGTCATTTCTCGTCATACCCATCTAGAGTAGCATGCTACGCAAGCCGCCAGGCAAACCTCTCCAAGATTCGTTAAAGAGCCTACCCCTCGCGTTCTTTAAACCTCACATTGTAACCCACATCCCTCGGCAATCTGGCGCGATTCTCACGAAGCACACAACTACTTAGCTACATTTGCAAAAGAGACCTCTCTGCTCTTATGGTCCTTCCATTTCCTTCCGTTTCCTTCGCTCTCGCTACTTTGTTCTTTCGTCGTCGTTCACTGAAGCGGGTGTAGGGAGGAGAGCCAATGTCCCGCACCATTCGATCAAGGCGATTCCGCATTGAGGCGCGTATTGTACAGCGCGAGCAAGGGGGCGAAGGAGCAGGTTATCGCTTATACAACAGCGTTTCGCCTGGGTCGCCCCGCAGCGACAATACTGCCTGTGGTGGGTGAGGAGGAAAACAAAGCGGCCGGCAAAACAAGGTTCCCGCGTATCGGGCCCGATCGATGGGCGCTGTCGCATTCATCGGGCGGGAGGCCTCTAGCGCGGAGAAAGACATTTCGCTGTCGCTCTTCCCCGCTGGGTAACGCGGTGCCGCAGAGAAGCGGCACACTACGAAAATGGCGCAATAATATTGCAGCAGGGACGAAACTATGGGGGGGTGGGGGGGGGTGGGGTGGGGGGTCATGTAGGGGATCTGATCGCAGGTTTATTGAAGAAAGAAAAAGAAAAAGCCAAGGCACTGAAGTATCGTGCCCATGGTGCGGTTGCCCCCTAACTGTGTGCGTTGCGCATACCGTGTTCATACATTTGAATCCGGTCGCGTTCTGTTCCCGTTTTGTTTATTTTTACCATATATTTTTTTTGGTCGGCGATACATTAGCGCTCCCGTGTTTTATTTCCATCCCCATACCCACGAGCGGATATGCCATTTAAGTTCTTCTGAGTTGCTAAACTGGGAGCCTTCGGGTAACGCCCTTTCTCGATCGATGTCGATATATAAAACCGTGCGTGGTTTGTATTTCTTTTGGAAATGTTTGCCGCGGGAACAAACTTTGTTGCAAGCAGAGCAGCGTGGGACATCACTGTGGCGTGCCTTGCGGTCACGATGTTCTCTTGAGCCACCCATTTCGCGCGTTTGAGGGTTTACACGAACTTCTTTATACGTGTCGGGCTATTACACGGAAGCGAAGATTCAGCGGACGACTCTAGCACAGAGTTTCCTAATAGAATTACCGGGTGAAACTTTAAAGCTGTGGCCGTTCAGCGAGCATGGATATTCGTGATTGTAAGTAACAAGAAATGCATGCATATCCTGGGATTTTACATGCAAAATCACGATCTGATCGGGACCCGCCGTAGTGGGGGACTCCGGACTAATTTGAACCACTTTGACTTGCAGGTAAGTTTAACTACATGGCCGTTTTTTTTTTTGCAGTTCGTCCTTATAGAAATGCGGCCGCCGCTGTCGGGATCGCACCCGTGACCTTGCTCTCAGCAGCGCAACGCCGTAACCTGCAAGCTACCACGATGGTTAAATGATGTTTTTTTGGTACATGGAATTGTCTCGTCTTCGGGCTTCTGGCTTGAAACGTTATTGCGGTTTTAGTTGACTGTGATTTATCCGCCTAAATTTCCAAGCAACAATTAATTCAAATTTCTGCGCCCATCATTGCAAATTGTTGAATTTATAATTTATAACGCAATATATGTTGTTGAAAGAGTAGAAAATAAACAGTTCGCAGAGTGAGAAAACTGATTGAAGCCTGACGGGTGAAGTTTAGGCGAATCCGTCTACTGACCATGTTTCTAACGCTGGATCAACTGCCGAACTTGCAGCTCCCGTAGACACTAGCGCCAGAATTGACTCTTTTTATTTTTTATTTTTTGGAAACCCCGCAGGATCAGGAACTGCTTTCGAGCGCCTGGTCAAGGCGCGCCATATTTTCGACCATGGCCGCACATTTGTTTTATTCCGCTACCATAGAAATCCGGACAACACGCCGTGGAATTGGAACGTATGCCCTGCCCTTGGCAACGCCAGATCTGCGTGCATGATTAGGTGCCAGGTTTTCTCTCGCTCCGGCATGGATGGATATACCCTGAGTATCCGACTACTAACTCTAGTCCTTGCGCTATCATATCGCTGGCTGGGCTAACAGGCTCGTGTTCTCTACAAATAATTCATAAACCGGGCTAAGATTACGCTTAGCTAGTACTTACACACTTGATTGTGTTTTGTCTCTGCGTTTACGGCCATCAGTGTTCCTGCCGTTCCTTAGTATAGTTTCCACCCGCTGATAAGTTCCAGGTTTCTTCTGTCGCTACCCTTTCCCCCTAAACCATAGAAAGAAGGTGATAGATAAGAAAGAAAGAAAGAAAGAAAGAAAGAAAGAAAGAAAAAAAAAGAAAAAAAAAGAAAGGCTAAGTTGTCCAACTACGTCCGAGGATGTATATTGCGACAAGCTTTGGCCCCTACCTTACTTTTCTCTTTATACGTACTGTGCGTGAATCGTTGCCCACGGTAGAACTGCTTTCCCTTTGCTTAACTATGTGTACGGATAATACGGTGTTTTAAGATAACCTCGTCTAGCTTAGACGCGGCGGTATTTAGCATGCCTCCTGGCATCGCTCCGAGTTATGCGCGCAGATGCCACGACAGCGATGCGACCCAGCGGGATCGGAGCGCAAGCTGCGATGGTTCCGTTGCGGCTGTAGCTTCTGAAGACTTTTGTTGTTATCGTCCTGGGGACGGCGTACGCGATCCATTTGTCAGGCTCTGCCTGTGTCACGTCGAAATGGCGGGGGATGCGGCTTTCCTTGGCATCGCTTGCGGAGCCCTTTAGGAAGCTCTATTGGTTGATGGCGTTCTTCATTTTGTTTTCTTGTTTATTTTGATAGATTCGCTGTCACAAGTTCGATAGAGTAACCGTTGGCCTTCTGAATGTTGTCGTGCTTCGTTGCTGTGTATGCCGCCACGTGATGGTATATGGAGTGACGTTTGCTGGGCCATCTGTTTTTGGCCACCCGAAGCGAAGCTTGAAGCTACTGCGCTACTCTACTCCGTTTCCTACATAGCGTGTAACGCTGTGGAGGCTAGCAAGGCTTGTTGCAGTAGCTGAGTTCGCACCAAGGAGTGTATCGCTGTTTTTACCAGAAATTAAGCGAATTGCCGTTTATTTTGGCTCAGTAATAAATGAGGCAAACATTTTCAAACCTAAAAAAAAGAGCCAACTGAGTTTACGGCCGTTAGCACGTTGTTTTTAAACCATTCTGCTTTTCGTTGTCTTCTATTACGGGTTTTTACTTGCCGCCCGTCGAGGCAGCTTCACGCGCGGGCTTGCGATGGGCTTGGTCTAGTATGAGCGACTACGAAACCTTACCACGAAACGCGCAATAATATGTAAATTGTTTATCGAATTTCTGGTTTAGCTTCCACGACGTTCTGAAGCTGCTAACATCGACGCGCAAAGGTAACGATTCTCCGGTATCGAGCTACATTTTCCGGCTTCAAGTGTGCTACGTTGTTTTACTTGATGCTGTTCAGGCACGTACTGCACCTTAGAAAACAAACGGTAACTGCACCGTTCGGCAATGTGCAGGCACAATGTGCAGGGAATGTGCAGGCAAAAATGCTATTAGGGGGGGGGGGGGGGTAGGAGTGTTGTGTTGCACTTGCGCGCGTGTTTACGTGCGTCGCAGCCTAGTGTGAAAATAATTCTCAGCCTTCGCATTGTGCGCACAAAAGGGACGCACAGTGCGGGCCATGTTGTGGCAGCAATGTTTTTTTTATGCACCTGTTTTGATGACACAGGACGAAAGCAGATATTTTATCCTTTTACAGCGAAAGCTGTATATGACTAACCTTCCGTAGTTTTCTCGGCGTCCCGCAGGACAAACGGACTTAGCGATTTCTAACAAACCCATACGGGTGCAGTGCGGTGGCGCAGATGTCAAAATGGGGAACAGATTAGAGCGCTCGCCGTGAACAATGGCGTGATGTCAAGGTTATCACAGTATATAAGCAGGAGAGGTATCGGCGTTAAATCAGCTGCGCTATCGATGGGGCGGACACGCATAGTTCGTACACCAGAAGAACAACATGCGTACGAGGAGCCCCGCGGAGGGAACAGTAACGAGCATCTCAACGGCGCTGGCGCGAAACGACCACCGACGAAGAAGGCTCCCGCGGTGCTGAACGAAAATGACAATCGCGAGCCCGGACGCCTCCGAATGAGCAACTACGCCAGACTCGCAATGCAAAAAATGACAACCATTTCACTATGTGAAGATGGAATGGCAGTGAAAGCACTTTGCCTTTCGTTTGAGGGCTTTGACTGTAGTCAGCTTTCGCTGCCATTCCATATTCACAGAGTGGAATGACTGTCATCTTTTTTTCTGGTCGGGGAGAAATTATGCGTGGGTAAGCGTCTGTGCGTCTTGGCTATGCTCTGTTCGCGACTGTGGTCTAGGCCAGAGATGAGAGATACGTATAGATCCCTACTTAGGGAAGTGCTATACGTTAGTGTCGTATTAATTTAAGTGCTGTATGTATGCGAAGGATAATTCAGCGCAATGAGAGTTTCCTCAAATACTATGATAGTGTAACGGGCATTTCAGACTACCGTTTAAGTTTGCGAATCGCACAGCCGAATAGTGACTCCACTTTCACGGTGCGTATTTCGATTTCTTTGTTTGTGACGTGCGCTACCGAACTCGCGCAGTGTTTGATCGATCGCGACAGTAACGCCAGTTGCTCTATCCCCCCCGTGCGGCTCGCGCCGAGAACAACGTCCGATATTTGTCGGCTGCGGGCTCCGCTCACTACAAGCGGCTCGCGAGCTTGCGGGCCGACAAACAGCTCGCTGCGACGCGGCTATCTATCTGCTGTTATATATACTGCCGCTTTCGATCGATCAATTTCCTGCTCCCGGTGGCTCGCATTCATCGGGCCTCGATGTAATCACGTGAAGCGAGAGAATGGCCTGGCGGCGCGTTATCTCGGTTTCGGCCCCGTCGAGGAACAATCGCGCTGCCGCGAGCGCGCATTCACTGGGGCCCTGCTACACTCACGCGTCCGCACGCGCCGTGCAGCGACCAGCAGCTCCTCGCCGCCGCATTCGCCAACGTCGACGCTGCCTCGGGCGCTTGTGCGAGCGTGCGCTTTGTTTCATCCACGAACGGTGTCGGCGTGCTAGCGGCCGGCAGCTGTGACGGTGGTGCGCGCTGGTACGAGCTGGGCACCGGTGCGGAGTGATTCATTGCTCGCCGCAGGCAGCGCGTGCGGCGGACAGGACGTCTTTGATCTCTCTCTCTCTCTCTCTTCTTGCACCGTTGTGCCTTCAAGACACACGTGTGTGCCGGCGGGACAACAATGACCGCCCGAGGCACCAGAAGGCACCCCGTTGTCGGTGGCAGCGCGCGTGCGACGGCGAGCGAATCTCGAGGCTGCTTTGTGCGCGGGGTCTCTGAGGGTTCCCTGTGCTTGCTTTGAAGGTGGCGCCATTATTCCGCGCGGCCGCCGTCTAGCTCGCTTCCCCTTTGGCGTCATCTTTATTGCGCGGTTGTTAAGGAGATAAAAATATCCGAAGGCGTGATTAGTCCTGTTCGCACTTTTATTTGGCAGCGCTAATTAGTAAACAAACGATAATCTCGTCGTGGTATGGCTCTATAGCCGCATTTCTGCGAATGCGGAAATGGTACATAGCATCGTATCTCTAACACAGTGCATCCTTGTATACGTCACTATGTTCTCCAGGAAAGCTGTAGCTCACTAGTTCGACCAAACGTGGATATATCGAGAACACTCGAGGGAGATAAAAGCGTCACGGAAAGCGTCACGGATAGGTTATATCATATTGCTTCAGACCACGCAATTCGTGCGCGAGCGGAGAGTCATGGCCGCCGTGGCTGCATACACGCATCGTGGGGTACAAATACCATTCCTGAACTCCGGATTCAGTTGCCCGTTAAAAGAAGCCCGGTGGCCAGAAGAGTCCGGAGATTGTCATTATTACGGCGTTAATTATCTCAGAACCTCAAGAGTTACTCATCAACGTTATTCAGCGTCTCTCATAACCTCAAGAGTTACTCTTCAACGTTATTCACCATCAATGGAATCAACAGAACCCGCGATTGACGGAGTGGTGCGAATAGCACCGAGGGAGGAAATGGAAAAATGACACTCCGTAATTTTTACATCTCCCTGCTGTTTCCTTCTGGTGCATGACTGCAATTTGTGGACGAATCTCGTAAATGTAATCGTGAGTGTGCCGAAAAATAAAGCGAGCAACGAAAGCTCGTACAGATGCACGGCTCCTGGAAAAGCAGCGGCAAGCCGAAAAATGCGAGCTTTCGCATTTCTGTTTTCTTCTTCTATTACGCACTTTCGTCTCATACTTCGCTGCTCCACGCGCTACTGGTCAAGGTGATCCTGGCGTACGTAGCCCCGCAACGCACCGACAAGACCACGCTATCGATGCAACGCCATCTTGTAATCTGATTTCTGTTCCCTCGCGAGGTCTTGTGTACAGCGTCGCCTCTCCGGGAACCAAACGTGGACATCCTTGCCGCGCCAGTTAGTGTTCTGCCGCGAGAGACACCACCACCATCGCCACCGTTCGTTGCACCGTGCGTGTATGTCCCCAGGGGAATCGCGGTGGGCGTTATCCGATTTGGGGATGGCGCGGTTGCGCGGGTTGGGTTGTTTGTGCCCCCCGACTCACCCTCGACCCTGTGTCCAAACCCGTCGATGAAGCTGCCATGGAGACGCTGCGACGCAGCGACGTTGTCATAGCGCTTAAGCTGTCTGATTCGGAGGCATTCGGGGCACATCGCAACAATGCTATGTCATTTCCTCTCTGATCAAGCATCTCCGTTTCGGGGATGCGATCCCCGAAAGGCGTCATGCGTGCGTCCGGAGTGTTTCCATTTTATCTTTGGGCAGTGTGCGCGTGGTGTAGCGCTTGTTTAGTTTCTCCCGATGGCGCTGGTATTTCTGGCGTTATTTTCTTTGATACGTTTATTTCGCTTAGGATTCGCAAGAAAGAAACATGAGGACACTGTTGTGGCGTTACCCGGTGATTGTATAAAAAAAAATTGGCAGTTTTGCCCGAAGACGAAGCATTGGAAGCGGTGGCAAGGTTTAGCTCGATCTGCTCGCGCGGTGCTCTGATAGTACGCGGAGGTGGCATGGCGCATCGCAACAAGCGAGAAAACTGCCGCTGCGCATCAAAAGACAGCGCCCTGACAAACGCCAAGCTTGTCGGTGGGCTGTTTATAGTGTGTGTGTGGCAGCAAATTCCGCTCTTTATCGGCAGTAGGCGCTGAGCCTGGCATTCGCATTGACACGCTTGGCACGCTTTCGGCATTCCTGCGCGATACGAGCCGTTTACGAGCCCTCACCTACTGATATCGTGTTTGATATGAAAAGCTGCGCATTTGGTTGGCGCCTGGCTTAGTCTATGCCAAAACACTGGGACCCGAAACTTCGTGAATTTGGTCACGTGTTGTTATGTTGTTTTTGAAGTGCGGAAAGTACGTTCACTTAATTGTCCCGCTAACTGTGTTCGTGCCGGACGGGCAGCACATGCTTGATGTCTTCGCTATGCTGTGACACTACTTACTCATTCGTGAAAAAGGTGAAGAAGTGGCCCATGCCTGTATGACGACATCGCATGTGTCCCTCATAAAACCCGCCGCACGTGCTAATCAGAACATGCTAGATTAGCAATAATCAAGTCGATAAGAGAGGGAGAGCTAGAGAGAGCAAAACAAATTCCTTAATGCCATATTAGGCGGTAAAATTAAGTCGTCAATAGCTGTTTGCGCAATGCTGGAATCGCAGTAAATATAGCGTTTATTCTTTTATCCTCCCGGCGCCTTGTTCCACACGGCACGTATACTGCTGGCAAACTGAAATATTGAAGCAGGAAGGACGATACTGTTCAGGCCATAAAATGTGAATGTTTTAGCAAATGTTGCTTATCCTAGCCTCACCAAAACACTACTGGTATATTCGGGGTATAGTCGCGTGGGGCGAAATGATTAAGCGTATGCAAATAATGAGTCGCTAAGGCTCCTTCTGTGTAATTTGCACAGAGTTCGAACCTTGAGGCGGGCTCATCTTTCATGAAAAATGATATGCGTCCTTCCATGCCACAATGCTAAAGGGAAACTGAGTATGAACTTCAAGTATTTAAATTAAGTTTTCAGGGTTTACGCGTCAAAACCACGCTGTGATTACGAAGCACGCTGTAGTGGGCGACTCTGGAATAATTTCGACCGGCGGGGGTTTATTTTACGGGCCCCCGATGCACGGGTTCACGGGCGTTTTTGCATTTAGCCCCCGTCGAAATTCGTCCGCCGTGGCTGGGATTCGAACCCGCGCCCTCGCACCCTCGCGCTGAGCAGCGCAACGCCAAGGCCACTATAAAAGCACGGCGGATAATATTAAAAGGAAGCTTTATCTGCGGCTCCTACTCCGACGTGGCCTATTTAAATACACGTAAAACCCTGAAAAGCTTTTCTGGGGTAAACCACGGAGCGATTTTAATGAATTTTGTTGCATTTGAGAGAGACAGTTAAATTATAGTGACTGTAGGAACATGGTTAAAACACGTTTGCAGGCTAGTTGGTTAGAACCCATGATAGAGTGTAAAGCGCGGCTGAACGAGGACGTAGCAAGAAACAGATGCACAGAGACAACGCTTTTTTTCTATCTGTTTCTTGCTACGTCCTCGTTCAGTCGAGCTTATACACACCATCATGGACTGTAGGAAGCGGAATTTCGATTTAGGGCCTGAATATTGTTATAAGAACTTTCAGAAATACGAAAGTTCGGAAAAAATAGAAGCACGAAGTTTACAAATTAATGGCTCTGATGAAGAACTGACATCGCTGTTCTGTAAACGGCATCCATTAGGCCATTCAAAGCGGACAAATTTTATGTGTAAATTTATATCTTACGTGAATTTGTTACTTTGTGTACAAGGGTTCTGCAAAAGTTTTCTTTCCATATTACTAAAGCTTTTCAGATTCATGTGTAACATATCAATTTTGTCCGCTTTAGATGTACTATCAGATGTAATTCACCGTATTGGGATATCATTTTTCATTGCTTAGTTAGACTTCTAATTTTGATAGTTTCGTTTTCTGAAGATTTATGATCTTCGCCAATTTTAATAAATAATTGACGACCTACATAAAAAATTCCGAACGAACAGTCACTAGATTTAAAGTTTTTCTTTTAAATGCAAGAAACTTCTTCAAATTTGGTGCAGTGGTTGCCGAGGAAAACGAATTCTCCTTGTACATGTATTCATAGATAGGAGCACCCGAGCTAAAGCTCGGTCTTAAGTTGAACTAGTTTGGTAGCTGCTTCTTCTGAAATACTAAATAGGCAAGTCCTGCCGTAGGCGTTCTTGTGCCGTAGGCTCCCTGTGATGTGGATTTTGACAGAATCTGCTCGGGGCAGCGTTTACGAATAGAGAAAGGTAACATTGGGCGAGATAGCAAGCAGACACTTTATGAACTGGCAGAAGATTTCCGACTTACCCCTGCACAAGAATGACTGTTATACGTGGCAAGACCTTGAAGTTAAGGAAATGTTCGTTACGGTGGCTCTGTGGTTATGGCACTTTGCGGCTGCTGAGCGCGAATTCGAAGGTTTGATCCCCTTCCGCATTTCGACGGAGGCGAAATGCAACAACGCTCGTGTATATATATATATATATATATATATATATATATATATATATATATATATATATATATATATATATATATATATATATATATATACTTAGATTTAAGTGCGCAATAAATAACTACAGTTGGTAGAAATTAAATTCGGAGCCCTTCACTGTGCCGCCTCTCGTAGGCCCATTGTTGCTTTGGGACGAGTCTCCAACCAGTGGACATGCCCATTTGGTCTGGTTCAGAAATGCTGATTGGCTGGGGGTGCCCGTCTCCTTCTGACGCGTACCCCAGCCCAGCCAATCAGCACTTAAGCAGCAGAGAAAATGGACATGCCCAATAGGTGCACTTAACAGAATACTCCCTGGCGGGCCACAGGGAAAGCGCGTATTGCTTGCACATGCAAAGTATAGAGGCCGCGAACACGCACAGCGAGCACCGCGGCGTGGAAGAAGAAATGGAAAGGGCACGAACGCGGCGATTCGCCTCTCCACCTCCAGGCGCCTTCCTCCTCCGGCGCTCGCTTCCCTCGCGGATTCAAACATAATCTCGCCGATTTCACAGACGGGCTATGTACGCCTACGCGTAAAAAATATTGGGCATCCTCGCCCGAATGGCTAACCTTTTAAAGCTATAGCAAGGGCTGAAACACGCCAGACGGTGTTCTTCAGAATACGTGCGAAATGCTGCCGGTGACACAGCACGCAAAGCAACTTCTCTTGCGCTACAGAAACAGTCCCCTGGCAACAAAGGACGTCTCACAATGCTAGCCGTGCGCAGGTTTGATGAGGCGCTCTGCCACCGGCTTTGGAGGCCTCGATGGTGCACGAGGTGAGAAAAAAAGAATGATTCACACGCATTGTAGGAATCGGTGTAAGCGAAGCTTCGTATGCTGTTTGCATTGGTTGACGATAACTAGTTGTGATGTTGGCGGCTGATGTGTAATTTCTTCGGCGTTTAGTCCAATATGAGAGTGACGGGCTGCTCTGGGTAGTCCACAGAACACACACGGGGACGTGTTTGCTTGAAGAATTGTTGTGCGTAATTGTTCATAATCTCTGATAGGGTTGATCATTATCATTGCCTCAGATAGCACATCCCATTGTGGCAGAAGTGTTAATCTTCAGTTGAATTAAGGGGCTGTACGTCATTCAGTTAATTATTATAATTGGATGTACACACTCTATACATATATTCGCGGTCTGCACCACGTTTCGCTGCGTAGCGAAGGCGCTCCTGTTTCGCGCGATGCTTCTTTCGGATTTGAGTGTCCTCGACACTGAGTGCACGCTTTGGAGCCATTTCGCTGGCGCGTGTTTACGTGCTCCTTCTGCATACCTGGCCACCACGCTGCAGAGACGCCAGCTCCAAGCGCTCTCTTCGGGCTATGGACGATTGTGATGTTTACACTATCGCAGCCGAACACGCAACCTCCAAAGCCCTGCACCTGCATTTTTTGTCCTGCACCTTCTCAGGGAAGCGAGCACAGCACTCGTTCATACACACAAATTGTGAAACGCTGCCGCGGCGCCGCCGGCCGGGATGAACGGAGGCGAGCGCCACCTGGTGGTGTTGTAAGAAACCCAGCGGCGCGTGCGCTAGCAAGGCCACAGCAGCAGCATCAGCAGCAGCAGTCAGGAGAAGAGGCAAAGAAAGCTTCGCTGTGTAACTTTCAGGTTTTTTTTATAGTTTGATGGGCACATTCCGTTCCGCCCAGGCCATCTGTACGCACAGCGGTATGGCATGTACACACCCACACCGCGGGGACGCCAGTGTTCGTGCGCGCACCGCATATGTGCCAGCAGCGGACGACCAAACGATATATTCCCCGATGTATACAGAGCCGATTGAGCGGAGTATGCGGGTGTGCCCACTTGGCTTCGTTGCCTTCTTTTCTTTTTCTATTTTTTTTTGTTGGGAAACGCAGTGTGCGTCTCCCGCGTCTCTGGAGAGCTTCTAGCGTGCTTGTAACCCTCCATGCACGAGCAGCGCTATAGTATACCGTAGACACCGCGACAGCACGGCCGCTGCGCCGAAGGCGTGACGCGGGAATCGTAGCGGGAAGCGGTCCTTTTGCTGCGATGCTTGACTGCGTTGCTATAGACGACGATCAATTCAAAGGGGATGGAGACGAGGTGGGGTAAATGCTCGCCCGTGGAAATCCTATATCTTCGCGTTCAAAGCGAACGAAACCGCTGCGATTGCGCGAAGCACGTGGGGGGGGGGGGGGGGCCTTTGCGAGCTTTCGTTTGATGAATACGGCGCTTTCATGCACGCGTTGCTTGTATTCCATCTTCCGGGTGAACGAGTGAACGGATGAACTTGCATGAGTGCAAGGACGAATCTTCGTAAGGCTTCTGCAGGGCTCGGTACTTGTAGCGGTGTGTCACTGGCGGTGTCGTTCTGCTATTGAGCGCAGTACGAGGTAGCGAGGCCGATTCCGGACAGAAGCGACCGCTTCCTTGCGAGCACTGAAAAAAAAAAATATTGTGGTCGTTGTGTCATAAGAACTCCCAGTGGATAAGGTTAACGCAGTGCCCTCCATTATAAGCCAACATCAGTGCAATTCATAAAGGCCGGCATAGGCAGCCTGCGGTCAGCACCACATTTTATCGGTGTTCCATGGCCGCCGGCCTACCGCCATGTGACATTTAGAATGGCCGCGCTAGTGATATTCTATCTATTTAGGACAAAAGAGGCCTTTTAGGGGCGTAACCTTATTTTTGAGCAATAACTTCCGGTTCACCATTCTCAGTCTGCATCGATTGGCATGATCACGCTCGGGGAACAGATGGAAATATTCGATGCACTTTCGAAAAGCTGTGGTAGAACAGCCACGTCATCGTAACAGCAGAACTTTATGAGATATTTTTAGCAAGGCCTACTGCACTACGTTCATGATTTCCTGAATGTAAAAGGACGGCGTTCCTCTTGCTATGTTGCTTTCCTTTTTTGAAAGCGCTGGCATTAACAATACCCCTCCATAACAGAAAAGTGGATCGGTCGCAAGCTTGACACTTCACGTCTTCAAGTGGCCCAACTTCCTGTATAACTACATGATGGGGTTCTGAGAACAATTTTAGTTCAAATAAATAAATAAATAAATAAATAAATAAATAAATAAATAAATAAATAAATAAATAAATAAATAAATAAATAAATAAATAAATAAATAAATAAATAAATAAATAAATAAATAAATAAATAAATAAATAAATAAATAAATAAATAAATAAATAAATAAATAAATAAATAATCATTAATTCACAAGTTCTCGCCTATCCAGTGCATCCACCTATTGTGACGAGGGTTTTATTCTCAGCGTTGATCAGGCTAGTAACGGTCACAGTCCGTCGTCAGCCAGCGCTAACAGCTCCTGCTCCACACTCGTTCAGCGGATCCAACGGACGTGACAGTCCTCCTGACGTGCAACATTTTGTTCTTCAATTCAATTAACTAAATAGTTCATAATTATTCATTCGTAGGCCTGAACACGAGTTCGCTGGATTGTTTTTGTGTGGGGGGACAAGTTACGACACAGCTCCAGAAATGAGGAATCGTGATAGAGCAGTCATTAGAAAGGTTTCAACGTTCTTTTCAATGAGATGCGTCGAGAGAGTTCTTGTCGTGACAGGCGCGCTAGGCAGCTCAACGTTTTACGCAGAGGACGTACGTAGAGTCCGCCGGAAATGCGTCCTACTTGGTCGCCAGTATTACGCGTCGCTGCGGCGGGGTCACCGTGTGCGCTCTGCTTTAATTCGCTGGTGCTACCGCGCTTCGCCGTTCCGCTGAAATCATGCGTGCCTTTTGCGCCGTTGGGCGTAACTGACGGGCCGGTTTCCACCCTCTTGGTTCTATTTCGACCTACCGCATCGTTCTGGTTCACGCTTAGTTCCGATACTGCTACGCTCTCTGAGCAACCACAGCTTCCGCCATAGACTCAGCGTTACGGTCCATCCGATTGGTCTTCAGGGTTTTGCCGAAGGGCAGCAGCCATTTTTCGAATGGTTGAGAGCAGCGCTTCTTTACATTGCACTTGTGCCAAGCTAATGGCGGCGCTGCTGTGATAACTAAGAGAAAGGCTTTGCTTACGGTCTACTCGTTCAAGTACACGTGGAACGCGAGAAACACAGAAATGCTGTTAGCCGCAAAATTAATTTCTGTAAAATTTGTTAACTCGAGGAACAATTGCCGCCCACTTTGGTCTAGGAGAATGCCATAAAAGCGCTCGTTTTGGCCTACGCGAAAAAGAAATCTCGCATTAAAAAAAAAGAAGAAAGAAAAACTCCTTCTAGTTCGGAGTTTGAACCCGAGACGACTTTCTTTCTGAAGCAGCCACCTTGTATGTGAGCTAAACGGGATACTCGCAGACGGCAGCTTCGTGCCGTATCAACCGACATCTCGAAAGTCGGGAACACCGAACTATTACTGGTAGACTACATTTTCTAAAAATCTACTAGGTGGAGGAAGTTCCATTGGATGAAAAAGCACCATCTTCCTGACTGTAAAACAGAATACTACATAGAGACCTATTTTACTGGGCAATTTTCAACTACGAAATAAACCTTCCGTTGGTGATGTTCCATTTGATGGTTTCCGATAATTTGTCCGTTTTTCTATCGAGTGCAATTGTCGTGGATTTCAGTTCATGTTGTCATTATTATTTTTTATGAGCACACTGGGAACTTGTCCATATTTTGGGGAACAGCGCTATTCTCTGTAGCTATATTCTTGCTTACTTAACATTTTATTTCTCAACGGCAACAAATGTTCCCGTCACTGTCTGTACATGTGTTGTGATATTGCATGCCTTGCGGACGTGCTGAAAAAAAAAAAGTGATCTCAGCGTCAACGTACGCGACAGTTTACGTTATTAAAACTAGCTTTGTCTGGCAACATGTAATTAAAAAAATGGGAGCCAAAGATTGTGTTTTCACTGCTATTCACGATAGGAACAAATGGTTAATGGATGCTTGTGAAAGACAAATTGACGCTCTACTTGTCATCAAGGGGCAGTCGACTGTTTTAGAGGGAAGTGCCGCGACTGTTGAGCTTCACTTTACTGTTTGTCGTGTCGGCACAACGCAACGTCTCATGTGCTGCATCCACCTTTGTATGTGATCACACACGTGACACGAAGGAATGCACTTAACGTTTCGTCCTTTCATTTATTAGCCGAGCTCTGCATTTATGCCACCGCACATGCGCGTTTCGTTTTGTTCACGTCGTAGGTGTTTCGACAGCGAGGTGGCCTCATTGAGCCACCGGCAAATGGGAACGGCAGTAAAGGGGAGGTTAACTCGGTAAGCAGCTGTTTCATCTTTGGTGCCTTCAAAGCAAGCAGCGCCTCGTAACGCTCTCATCTTGCTAATTTTCTTTCCGCATTTTTGTTGTAAACGTGCAAAACGGCTTAAAAAGGAAGCGTTATCATCTCGCTTTAGTGTACCCCTGGCCCACATGCGTTCACGCATGTGGGCCAGGGGTACACTAAAGCGAGATGATAACATATATGTATTTCATGCTTTCTAGCGAGCGCGACCTACTTTCATGCAAAGGGTTGCAGGAGGTCGTGCGCAGTCATGCACGAATGCGTTGTAAACGCTCGAAGTGTTTGCGGCGGTGTTCGGTTCTTTGCGGGAGAAAGTTCGGTATAGTGTCAGTTCTTCGTAATGTTTCTATTAATATGCCTTCGACGACGGCGCTAGACTGTTTGAAATAAAGAAAATGAAATGTTATGCTGGCTTTCGTTAGTCCATTGTCGAATGAGATGGGCGGTCTTCTATAAAAAATTTGGAAGACGCTTAAGATTCGCCTTTAAGAGTCAAGCGCGCTCGCATTCAAAGATCCCGAGCGCTTTTCACGCTTCCCGGCAACTGCAGCTTATGCAATCGTAATGTTTACCGAGAAACGCTAGCGGCGAACGCTACGCACGACGACCCGCCGTGGTTGCTCAGTGGCTATGGTGTTAAGCTGCTGAGCACGAGGTCGCGGGATCGAATCCCGGCCACGGCGGCCGCATTTCGATGGGGGCGAAAACACCTGTGTACTTACATATATAGGTGCACGTTAAAGAGCCCCAGGTGGTCGAAATTTCCGGAGTCCCCCACTACGGCGTGCCTCATAATCAGAAAACGGTTTCGGCACGCAAAACCCCCTAATTTTATTAATTAATTACGCATGAGGGCCACATCTTTCTGGTAGAAATGCGGCCTCTTGCTTGAGCCGATCCACTGTTACTGTTTCGTACTTTTAATATTTCAATCTGAGAAGATGTAATATAAAAGGTATGTGCTGTCGGTGTTCTTTCTTTTTTGCATGACATTTGTTTGTGGGCTGTCATTCTGAGAATTCCGTGGAATAACTTTGCAAAGAATGCAAGACAAGATATGATCAACTTTGGTGATAAAAGAGTGGTTGGGTATGCGTGCTATGAAATTATTTTGTTGAAAAGATGGTCGACGCTGGACGCCGGAGGCGGTACGCGGGACGGCGACGCCGGATTTTTTTGCGCCACAGGGCCCTTAACGCTATCGCGATAAAACTGCAGGCAGTCTGTATGTACGCTTTTTCTTCTGTGGTGCGAATTTTAGTGCATGTCATTTTAGTATCGCAAGTCCTCATAGCCCCACTGATATGTGGCACGGAGCACGAGCTTTCGTTCTGTCCCCGCCTGTAGCTTCAGAGAACGAACGCAGAAGGGCCAGCACGTGGAAACCTCGTCAGCAGTGTGGCGCACTCGAGTTAACCGTGGAAGGCTAGTGAGAAATACCCTGCGTGTCAGTGTTATGCAGTCAGGGTAATGCTGCTACAATTTCTGAAATCCGCTACATCCACGCTACAAGTGAGATCAGCTTCTCCAAAGCTGCTCCAGGACGAGCCGTGCCGCGTAATCTCGGAGGCTACGACAAAGAGGAGTTGTGGTCAAGGCCATGTGGCGGTAGCCGCCACCTTATGTAAAGAGTGCGGTGGTATATCTCTTGCCATCCATAAAGCTGAATGAGTTTAAGGGTCACTGAGCTAATTCAATCCAGTGCGCGCTCGCACACGTTCGCGGTCCGCCATTAGGCAGCTGTGTGTGGCCACATCTGCGGGTTGTGCGTAGTTTAGGATCTTCTCTCGGGCCTATAGTAGTGCGCGCTTGGCCCGTTATGTGGTGTTGGCCTGTCCCGCACTCGTGCTTCGTATCCACAGCGTACCCTGGGTGGTGTAGGGGTTCCTCAACCGACGACACGCACTTCACTTTATATAGTCGGCACGGCGGCTGTGTCATGGAGCACTCGGGAATATAAAACCTTAGCCCCTTGCATCTTATTACGTGCTTTGTTGTGTTCGGTTTACGTGTGGGTGCTCGCCACGGCAGCGTATTTGTGGCTCGGTCATTTTTGCTAAGCTAGATGTATTTAGGCCTAAACTAACATTGGCCAAATGATCATCCTGCATACTATACCGTGAATGTATTGAGCTTGTTTGAACCTTTGTGTGGCTGGCTTGCCGTTGGAAGCGCTGCGGTATTAAATGGGTGGAGACATCGCAATTTTCGTTGATGCGTTTGGTGATTCAAACGTTGCGTCATGCTTCAGGGAGCACGATACACACAGCGGCATTCATATATATCCGATAAATAATTTAATAATAGCATTATTATACCGAGCGATTTCGGTTTCGGTTTCTGGGCTCCGGGGGATGCTATGACGTCACAGAGGAGGAAACTCAACATGACTTGGTCACGTGGGCCACAAAAAATGGTGACGTAAAACTATGCTGCGTCGTCTGCTCGCGCATACGCGTGCTCTGCCAGCAGAGGTCAACAACTGGCGATTCGAAGTGCATGTCGTGATTATTATAATTATTGCGAAGAGCGACAACAACGGTAAGAAAATATTGCGGCTTGTGAGAGTCGGTGATTCATTCCGAAGCGCCGTAAGCTTTAGCTTTGAAGTGAACCGGAAAAGGCCTAGCGACGATATCGGCGGCGCCGAACGATCAGAGGCGGTGAAGCTGCCGTCGGTGCCAGAGTGACCACTCCTCGGTCGCAGATTGGCCGCTTCGCCGTACGGCTGCCGCGCAAATGGGTCCCGGGCCCGTCCTCTCTACGGCAAGGAAATCTCGCCGTTCGCGAGCAAAACCGCCGTCGCACGGGGGCCCGCGAACGGCAAACGGCGTGCGGCGAGTTTCCGTGCCGGTAACGTGTACGGGCCGGTAACGTGGAAAGGCCAAGTGAAGGAGAGTCCGCTCCGAGCTGCCGAACTATGCGACTATGCGCGGAGAGAAGCGGACAACACGAACGCCGCATATCCTGGTCCCTTTCGGAGTCGGCCGGCTAGTGTCCGCACGGCAACTCGCCGCACGCAGTTTGCCGTTCGCAGGCCGCCGTGCGGCGTTCGTGTTGTCCACTTCTCTCCTCTTGTGTCCGTGTCTGCACGCCTTACCCCTTCTTTGCATTAAGAAAGGATTTCTATATGCGTGTAGCTCGGTCATAGTGGAGGCTATGCTCGGTCGCTCGGCTCAGCAGGCTCCGTAATCGGCATTTCATCGCTACTCATCATACGTCACGTTTTTGTGCTAGTGTGCTATGACGTCAATATTTTCGTTCCTCCTCTGTGACGTAGTAATTGCCGCGCTAGCGATGGGTCTCGACTGCAAGAAGGAGTTTTTAATGACTTTTTGGAGCTGAATTAAAATTATTTTGAAATGTTTGCAGCATCCAATGACTCGTTCTGGGTGTCCTTGCATACGAAAGCAGCCAAAAACATGCTTTCTATAGCCTCAAAATTTGGTGTCCCAACCCCTTTAAGCATGAAATCCTTTTAGCCCCCGTTGTCGGCGACTTTAAAGTGACCTTGATCCAAGAACCAGCGCCGCTATCCGGGCATCGTTGCTGACAAGGAAATTTACTGACCCGTAGGCACGCTTACAACTGTGGTATGAACGAAAAGTACAATATAAAGTACATCACATGTAATACATCATACTTGATGTAAAAAAAACAGATTAACAAATGAAATAGTAAATGGTGTCTACTTGACACTGGCTTTGCGAGAACAAAACGAGATCATCTGGGCAGCCAGTCTAATTTAAAGAATGCGGTTTCTGGCCCCAGCCATTTGTACAGGACCGCATTACGTGCGCTAGTTACTGCCCAAACAAGTTGCAAAAAATATTGCTTCCGCGTTCTTCCTAATGTTTGTTCACAATATCACTGAAGCTGTAACTTTTAGTACGCTGAAGTTTTATTTGTCATTTCCAATAGGGCGACGTTCAGAAGGCAGATAAAGTGCATCATACACTTGATTGTCATCTTGATTGTCATTGGCGTTGAAACAGGATTGCCTGTGCTCTTTTCAACGCCAGCAGTCCGTTAGTTCCGCGGCGCGGGTTTTGCGCCGCCTCCTTCGAGAGATGGCGCCACGCTGCGTGACCAGGTCGGCAGCGTCTGGCGCGCTTGGGATGGTTGTGAGGTAGTTGTGAGCAATCGTCGTAATTACTCCAACCAGTATGCTTTGCCGGTAGCCATTCCGTGCTTACGTCTACTTTCGATTGCGAGAGAGCCAGTGTTATTTTTTAAATTATGTTTCGAGCATGCGGTTTGACTCAGTGTGGCCGCGTGGTGGTTGTAATTTGTTCCTGAGTGGTCACGGACGCGGATTATCTTCCTCGAGAATATTAGGAGTGATCAGTGCCGGTACTCTGGAACCATTTTTGACGCGCACGAATAGTGTCCGGGCGGTAACCATTCGGAATCATCATCGTTGGCTGCTACAAAATGTGCCCCAAATCTTTTTTTCCTGCTCCGAAATCTGCTCCAAAACGTGCTTCGCAGTTCCGTCCACTCGTTATGTCACCATTTCGCATGAAATTTGAATGCACAGAAGGTCGTCTGTGCGGACCGTAGAAGCACGTTCCTCACCGCTGGCAGTAAGTCCTTAATTGACGACTGTGTGCATTTTCTCCTCTTTATGTCATCCAGTTCTCATTTTTATAAGCCTGTATCACCGAAAAACATGATGCTTAGGGTAAATAAGAAGAAAAATAAATTAAATGAGCGAGGAACATAGATGTGTTGGCAGAGTCGTAGAAAACGGCCCGTAATGTCACATCTAGCGAGTCGTTACGAGACTGCGAGCCCGAATCCACTGGGAACGCGCCAAGCTCCGGCTTCGGATTCCCGCCTCGACCGTGGCAGTGGTATCAGTCTTGGCACCCGGCGCATTCGTTAACACGCGGGGAGCTCTTTTTAAATGGTCCATTGTTCGATCGGGAATGGGAGTGCAGCGCGCAAAGAACAAGCAAACGGGACGGACCAAGGCAACGGCCCTGGAGCCTTTCGGCTGAAAGAAGCCGGCGAGCCGGAGGATGAGGAGCCAGGCTCTGGTGCCTGGCTCGTTAGTATTCACCCCCGCGCGGGATCGCTTTGAATGGGATGGCTTGGGCCTCCCTCCCGTCTTCCGCTCGCACCGCCTGCCTTCGTTCGTTACTGTGGGCGGCTTGCCTGCGCGACTCCCGCTTTCGTACGTTGGCTTTCTTCGCCTTTCTTTGAAGTTGTGTGGGGAAACCAAGCCTTTGAGCCACCGGTCGTCGGATGGCGGCAGAGAAAGCCGAGACGCGCGCTCGGCCCCTTTCGACGGCGCGCTTGCTTGCCGGCGACCCGCCCTGCCGTTTATTACGTTTACTGCCTCGTGAGGCTCTCCTTCTATCTTTCTCCCTCTCTTTCTCACTTTGGCCGCACTTCTGTGCGTGGAATCGTAATGCTGCGCTGCCCACGCGTCCAGTGCAACTGCATTTCTTCTTGCGCCCGTGAGTTTGTGCGAGGCGTGAGTTTGTGCGAGGTTCGCGCTGCGAGGCACACGGATCGGTTGGCTTGGTTGGCTGCCACAATCGAGAAAATTTTACACGACCCGCCTATGTTCGGCATATTTACCGCAACCTACGTTTTTCTTTGCCCACGCGTCTGTAGGCGGGCTTTGATGTTCCATCAATGAAGGCCTGCCGTTGGAGAGTTTGCTTTCGGCCGCTCACTTGCGCGCCGCCTTAGGTAAATGTGTGGACGAAGGCTGCGCGTGAATCGCCTCTTGCAGAGAATATTTCTTGTCATACTTCTAGTCGAGGGAGTGAACTCTGCTATATATAGCTTCACGGTGATGTCCAAGCCAATGACGAATGATGAGAAAGGGGTGGAAAAGGAAGAAAGGCATAACCGTTAGCAACTTGTGGCTCAGGCGGTGGGCGTTTGGGTGCCGCGTTTTAAGGAGCGACTTAGGTATGATGACGGTCCGCTTAACGTGCGTTTAGTTTTTTCTTGATGCTGAAAATATGGACCATATGTGCGAACAGAATTTTCTCCCATCGGCGCTTCTTGGGCTGCGAAAGTGTAGGTATTTTTTCTTAAAAGATATAAATTATGCTTATACGATTTCACGCACCATAGACGCAGATCGATCGGTAGCTGCGTCATCGAAAAGTTCATAAAGTGATCCCCCGAGCCCGCGGTATAATGTAGCGACCTGTATCCGAGCTGCGCACGTCGCTTTGTAGCGTATAGTCGCTTTGCAGCGTATAGTTCGCTGAGCGCTAATGGTTCGCTGGCTGGAAGGAAGATGGGCAAGTGTGCACGACACTCCTCCGGCTCCCGCCGATCGACCCCGGAGAAAGGCGCGGCCTCGCCGTCAGCGCGGCGTCTTCCGCTGCGCGTCAGCGTTTTTTTCGGGCGCTCGCTGCGTTGTTGTTCGGCGCGTCCAAAGTGCTTCGTGATAAACTGCCTTCGCCCTGTCTCGCGTCGTGGCGCGCGTTCCCGTGCACCGTGTGTTGCCATCTCGCTTCTCCGTTCTTCGATTTCTGGATGCGGCGGCACCACTCGGAGAAGCGTGGCGCGATACTTACCGAAGCCATTTTTGTCAGCGTCTTCCGGCCGAGCCACTCGATACCGGCCCCATGTTTTCATCGTTAGTGCCTTCTTGATTGTTTGGATCTGCGAATCAATATTTTTTTTCGTTTTGTTTTTGATTGTTGATATTGACATTTGTCGTCTCGTTCGCTTACGGAAGAGCTTTGTTCGACGTTTCGGCGTTCGTGCTAAGATACATTTCCGTTAAATGTTGTTTCGTAGGGAAATCGCGTTAGAACGCGTCAGTGGCCAGCCTTTGCGTCGAACCCCCCCCCCCCCCCCCCTTTTTTTTTTACGCTTGCACTTCACGCAAATTTCCTGCAGTCATGGATGCCCCGCTTCGAACAATCCCGAACCATTGCTTCTTTTACACGCCAGCTAAGTTCGTGTGCCGTATACGCTTTTCCCAACTTCTTAACTTCCTCTATGCACATTATTTGTGTTGACCGAGAGCTGCAGAGCGCCACAAGATTATAAGACCTTAAGAGGAAGTTTTAGCTCGGTTGCTCCTATCTAAATACATCTAAAAGGAGAATTCGTTTTTCTCGGCAACCAATGCACCAAATTTGACAAGGTTTGTTGCATTTAAAAGAGAAGCTTAAAATCTACTGACTGGTGGCTTCCAATTTTCGATTTAGGTCCTCACTTTTTTATAAAAAGTTGGCGAAAATCGGAAATTCTCAAAAAACGAAAAATCAAGTTTACAACTCTGTAACTCAGCAACGAAAAATGATAATACAGTTCTGTGAATTGCATATAATAGTACATCTAAAGTGGTCAAAATTAATACCTTACACTTGAATCTTAAAAAATTTAGTAATGTGGAAATACAGCTTTTGCAGAACCCTTGTAAACAACGTAACAAATTAATGTAAGATATAAAATGACATATAGAGTTTGTCCGCTTTCAATGGTGTAATGGATTCTGTTTACAGAACCACGATATGTTCTCTTGATGCAGAGCTATCAATTTGAAAACTAGGTCCTTCTATTTCTTTCAAACTTCCGAATTTTTGAAAATTCTTGTAATGAAATTCAAGACCTAAATAGAAATTCCGCTTCCAATTGTCACTATAATTTAACTTTCTCTCTAAAATGCAACAAATTTAATTAAAATCGGTCCAGGTGTTATCTCAGAAAAACGTTTTTGCGTTTTACATATACTTGAATAGGCCGCGTCGGAGTTGTGCCCGAGCTAAAGCTTACTCTTACCAGCCTTTTCTCTTCGCTGCGCTTACACATTCGGTGGCGGCAAGCGTTACTTATGTAAAGAGTCTTTCGAAAAAAAGCGGCACCGCCGGCCGTTGGTTGCCTTTAAACTTGAGCTCCCTGCATTAATAATTAGTTGTTAACGCTCTGCGAACACAATGCCGGCAGCACTAACAACCAGCAGTGGCGACCGCCCAGTAAACAGCCGTCGCTCACCGCTTCGTTCCTTTCGTTTTATCTCGGAAGCGAAAGGGCCGAGCGAAAATGTCGTCACTGCATCCGCAGTAGCCACGACAACGACTGCGACGTCGCGCGACGCGTAGACAAAAAGGAGAGGAAGCCCCTGTCGGCCCTGTTGTGCCATCACCACAAGCCCGGATTCCGAATCTGCAAGATGCAGAATCTATCCTGCGAGCGCCCTAATTCTCCCTTCACAAGTCAAGATGCTGAGCCGTCAGGCAGCGGGGTCCTGCGGGAGAAGCCTCGGCGAGCCGCATGTTTGGACGTGTCGGCGTGTGCCAGACAGCCCGGCGCCGCACCTCCTCTTGGATGGAGGTCTCCGCGCGCGCGAACTTTGAACCGGGTGGCCAGCGCGGTCGCTGGTTGGACCCCTCGGACGACCGTCGTGTGCTGACTTTGTATTGGGCCGTTTGAGTGACAATGGTTCTCGGGGATTATAAAGCGGCGAGGAGGCCGCCTCGAAAACAGGATCCGCCGACCCACCGGGAGACAGTGTCGCTCCCGACTGGGGGGAGATGTGTCACGCGTTTTCGCCGGACGTCGTCGTGCGAGAACAGTCGCGTTTGTTGTGAGCACTCGGCCCCAGTGCCGACCCGTTCATGTCCTGTATGATAACCTGTATATAATGTATAAAGTCCCTTTTGTTATTCTCATCGACGCCAGGCTCGGAGTCTTCGCTACCAACGCTCTGTCACGAAACGGGTGACGAGCGCTACGGGACCACAAAGCCGTAATCGTGGTGCAGCGGTGAAAGTTCGTAACACTGGTGGCACCGGTTGGGTGTCGTAACACTGGATGGCAGCTACGGGATTGACCGGCATCAGCTACCTCGGCGCGGTGAGTGCCTGAAGTTTACCTCAAACACCAGACTTTCTCTGACACAGGTTATAGTAGCTTAGGGAAGGATTTGGTGTTGCATTGTGATAACCTTGTGTGTTTCAAGCCTAGTAAGAGTGTTTTGAAAACCAGGGGATGCTGAGGGGGTAAACAGGGCAGTGTGTGAAATACTTGCATATGTCTTACTAGTAGTGTTATAGTAGCGTACGGCAGGTATATTCAAAAAGGGTAAACAGCAGGAGGACAGTGTGAACGATGGAGAAGTACAAGGTGAAGGAACTTCTCGAAATTTGTGAGGAGTTGGGCATTGAGTTGGGCTCAACCAAAAGAAAGAATGCGATCCTTGAGGTCATGAGGACTGGGGACGTAACGGCTGAGGAAGCCGCAGAGGCCTGGGCGGATATCAATGAACGTCGGGAAAGGGAGGAGAAGGAACGTTGCGAGCAGGAAAGGAGAGAAAAGGAACTTCGCGAGGAGGAAAAGCAGGAAAGGAGAGAAAAGGAACGCCGCGAGGAGGAAAAGCAGGAAAGGAGAGAAAAGGAACTTCGCGAGGAGGAAAAGGAGGAAAGGAGAGAGAGGGAGCGACGTGAGCACGAGCTTAAAATGAAAGAGTTGGAGATCCGAAATAACTCGCCGGCGCCTAGTCTCACTTCTAATGTTCCAAGAATACGCGATCAACTTCCACCCTTTGTCGTCGGAGAGGATATGGCCAAATACCTCGTGAAATTTGAGCACGTGTGCGAACGGAATAGCATTGAGCGATCCCTTTGGGCACAGAATCTGTTAGCGTTGCTTCCTGGGGAGGCATCAGACGTAATAACTTGCTTATCGAAAGAGGCGTTTGAGAGCTACAGTGATGTGAAGGAAGCGCTACTGCGGAAGTACAAATTGTCGCCCGAAGCTTTCCGACAGAGGTTCCGGTATGCAAAAAAGGGTAAGGAGTCGAATGTTGACTTCGCGTTTCGTCTAAAAGCCGACCTGGTGGAATGGCTGAAGGGCGAAGAGGTTTACGACGACCGCGACAAAATTGTCGAATGCATCGCGTTGGAGCAGTTCTACCGTTGCATTGATGAGGATGTCCGGCTCTGGCTGCAAGATAGGCTAAAAGATGTTAAGCTAAACAAGGCAGCAGAGTTAGCGGAAGAGTATTACACACGCCGCAGCTTGCACAGCAAGGCAGTGCGCGTAGAAAAAGCTGATAGGAGAGATTGGTTTTCCGGGAAGCCCGACGAACGGAAGCAAATCACGCGTCGCGAGTTTCGGGACGACGAATCCCTTACCAAAGAAACTGTAAGGGAAGGACAGAATGCATCTCAGAATGATGACGATGGTCCGAAACAGCGAAACGAAATGACGCGTTCTTTTGAAAAACGGAAACCGTTAACCTGCTACAATTGCAAAAAGCAAGGGGACATCGCTGCAAGCTGCCCAGAGAGAATTGCTTTTGCAACGATACAGGAAACTCACAAAAACATACGTCTATTGGAGCCCTATGTGCAGGAAATTAAGGTAAACGGCAAGAAGTGCCGAGCACTGCGGGACTCTGCAGCAACTATGGACGTTGTTCACCCGTCTTTCGTCTCCTCGAGTGATTTTACTGGAGAGTGCGTTAGGATACGGCAAGTGGCCGAGAAGGAGAGTGTCTGTTTACCGATCGCAACGGTTATCATTGAAGGAGAGTTTGGGAAACTTAACACCGAAGCCGCTGTGTCAGCCGCCCTCCCGGAGCAATTTTCCTACCTCTTCTCAAATAGCTCGGAGCAGCTGCTGAGGGATCAGGGCAAATCATTCTTTGCCGACGTGGCGTACATGGCCCCCACGCGATCCAAAGCGCGCCCGCTGTCGAGGGAACTTGACTTAGCGTCGGTGAGCGAAAGGCGGTGCGGCACACGGACCGATCAAGGTAACTTAAGTGGTGAGCAGGCACGGGAGAGGCAGAGCTCGGAGGCTGGCCTAGGCGAGCGGGTCCTGGAGGTGAGTGGGAGTGACGCGTGCAGTGCTAGCCGCGATAGAGACGCGACGCCGCAATTAGGCGACGCGGGCTCCACACTCGCTCCGGTTTCCGCCAGCTGGCAGGAGCAGGCTGCAGTTGAAAGGGAAACTCGGATTCGCGAACAACAGGAAGATTGTTCACTAGCCGATCTGAGGAAGAGCGTCAAACGGGGAGTGAAAAAAAAGGGGGTTTCATTTGGCAAGGAATCTGGCTTATTGTACCGCCGCTACACGGATAAGCAGGGTCGCAAATATAAGCAGCTTCGGATTCCGCGAAAATATCACCGGGAAAAATGAATGACCTCATTTGCTTCCTCAGAAGTATGTTTTCGGTCCAAGTGATTTCAAGGGGACCATTCTATTTGTAATTATTATTGCTGATTAATAATTGTTTCTATTTTGTTGTGTTGTTGATTTGAAAACTGATTGTTTGAGCCTTGTGTGCTAGATCGTACACCTGCCTCTTGTTGCAGCGGGAGCAAAAGGGGATAGCGATTTAGTTAGGTTGATTTGGATTATAGCCTTGTCTGGTGTTTGACGGGAGACAGAGGGCACTTGTTCGTGTTGGGTGTTGCCTTTTGCCGGTCGATTTTGCAAGCTGCAGAACGACCAAGCGGGACCAGTGGCGAGAAGCAAGGTCTTAGGAACGACCCGAGCGGAGCTGGTCGAGGTGCCTTGGCGACAATGTGGTGAGCAGAGCTCCTGTCCTGGCGAGTCGGACCTGGGCACGTGAAGTTACCTGGCGTCCCGACACTGGACGTGAACTTGGACGAGCCTGACGAACGTGCGCGCCTGGCATCCGAGCCACGTGGAGGCAGCTCGTCTTCCCGGCGCCTTATCTGAGGGCGGGGATGCTGTTGTGCCATCACCACAAGACCGGATTCCGAATCTGCAAGATGCAGAATCTATCCTGCGAGCGCCCTAATTCTCCCTTCACAAGTCAAGATGCTGAGCCGTCAGGCAGCGGGGTCCTGCGGGAGAAGCCTCGGCGAGCCGCATGTTTGGACGTGTCGGCGTGTGCCAGACAGCCCGGCGCCGCACCTCCTCTTGCATGGAGGTCTCCGCGCGCGCGAACTTTGAACCGGGTGGCCAGCGCGGTCGCTGGTTGGACCCCTCGGACGACCGTCGTGTGCTGACTTTGTATTGGGCCGTTTGAGTGACAATGGTTCTCGGGGATTATAAAGCGGCGAGGAGGCCGCCTCGAAAACAGGATCCGCCGACCCACCGGGAGACAGTGTCGCTCCCGACTGGGGGGAGATGTGTCACGCGTTTTCGCCGGACGTCGTCGTGCGAGAACAGTCGCGTTTGTTGTGAGCACTCGGCCCCAGTGCCGACCCGTTCATGTCCTGTATGATAACCTGTATATAATGTATAAAGTCCCTTTTGTTATTCTCATCGACGCCAGGCTCGGAGTCTTCGCTACCAACGCTCTGTCACGAAACGGGTGACGAGCGCTACGGGACCACAAAGCCGTAATCGTGGTGCAGCGGTGAAAGTTCGTAACACTGGTGGCACCGGTTGGGTGTCGTAACAGCCCGTTGCCTTTGCTACGCCTTCACGGCCGAACGAGCGCGCGTGCGGGGATGCGGCCGAGCGGACCGAGCGCCCGTCCCGCCAGTATCCGCCTCCGCGTGCCCGCGACGACGTCGTGGTCGTTGAAGACGCGCCCGTCTTCGTGAGCAGTGAGCGCGTCTCTCCCCCCCCCCCTCTCTCTCGCTCTCTCTCCGTTTCGTCTCGCACTCTCTCCTCTTCCGCGGACGTGCGTCGCAGGCTGGCCCGCTAGTCGAGCCGTCAACGAAGTGGGGCTGTCTGTCGCCTGCGCAACGGGCCGAGCGGAATGCGGAACGTCTGTTTTGAGAGAATGCGCGCGGCTCGTGTCATCCTTCCCTCGCGTCATCCCCCCTTTCCCCCCTCTTCCTGCCCATCTCCTCAAGCGCCTTCTCCAGACTTGAGATTACGGTGGAGTTGACAAGTCGAGAAGTTCTCGCGCGCTCCCCGTTCTCTCGCACCTACTGCACTCCAAGCTTACGGCTTTCCGACGCACGAGTAGCCTGGCTGACGCATGATGTATTCGCGTGAAGTTGGATGTTCTTCGATTTCTTTCTTCGTTTTCTTTTTAGAGCGCAGCTCTTTGGCGTCCGTTCCTGGGTTTCGCGTCGTCGTCGTCGTCGGCGTCGTCGTCGTCGTCGGCGTTGTCGTCGGCCTCGTAACCAGCTCGCCGACGAATCTGCTCCGCCGCCGCCGCGCATGCGCGCTGTCGGCTCTCCGGGCGAGGGAGGATGATGGAAGGAAGGAGGAGAGACTGTGGAGGAGGGCTGGCTACACAAATGGCTCTTTGGCGTCCGTTCCTGGGTTTCGCGTCGTCGTCGGCCTCGTAACCAGCTCGCCGACGAATCTGCTCCGCCGCCGCGCATGCGCGCTGTCGGCTCTCCGGGCGAGGGAGGATGATGGAAGGGAGGAGGAGAGACTGTGGAGGAGGGCT
The DNA here is from genome assembly GCF_038994185.2 of Dermacentor albipictus. NCBI lineage: Eukaryota > Metazoa > Arthropoda > Arachnida > Ixodida > Ixodidae > Dermacentor > Dermacentor albipictus. The sequence goes on along the minus strand of NC_091823.1, from coordinate 52,531,443 downwards.
GGCTACACAAATGGCTCTTTGGCGTCCGTTCCTGGGTTTCACGTCGGCGTTGTCGTCGGCCTCGTAACCAGCTCCGCCCCCCTTTCATCCCCCCAGCGCTAGCAGCGACCGACTGATACCGCTTTCGTGAGTCCGCTACGGCACTCACGAAAGACGTCGTGCACTTCCTGCAACTCGCATTAACCGTCCATCGATCCACACCGATGTTAGTAGTGGGGGACTTTAATGTTGACATAAAGACAAACAGCAATTTCCTAACACTTATGCGGGAGAACATCCCGTTCCTCTCGCTCGTAACGCGTCCCACGGCTGTGACAACCTCGCGAGGCACTTGTATAGATCTCGTCTTTGAGAATCAAGCATTGGTGTACCCAGTCGAACATATATCAGTCTATTTCTCCGACCACAAAGCTTCCTTCATGACTGTCAAGAACTGTTAGTGGAGTCTTTGTTAAAGGAATACGTGTGAAAAATAAAAAAAAAATTCTGTGATAGCGCATACATGTGTTGCTCGATTTCTTTGCCTCAATCTATCGAAAAGGTGAAACAGCTTATTTGCTGCGCTCAAATTTCGCATTAGGAAGTAACGTAATCGTCGGTAATTTTTTTTGTGTGTGTCTGCGTGTGTGTCGAAACGTACCTCCCGTATTCGGGCAGACCGGCCACGACGGTGGAACGGACACGGTGCGGCGTGTCTGTCCGAAGCGTGGCAGATGTGCTTTCGAATGCGCGGTGGTGTGCTGGGACTAATGGATTACCAGCCTGGCCCGTTCATGCGTTTGGCGTTTACGTTGAAGGAATGCTCGGATCGTTGTAATAACTGGCTCCTTTCGGAGCGAGATGAGCTTGTCGATTCGGGATACCACTGCAGCGGTTCGCGGTTTCTCGCAGCGCTCCTTGTCAGGGTTTTTTTCTTGTTTCGGGGCAGCTGTCGCGTCTGCCGCGGGCTGATTTCTAGGTGGGCGTTATTTACGCGTGGCAGCTCCTGTCGAAAATGACGGCCATGTTTCCACGATAGGTGTCGCTCGAGTGATCGGAGGATGACTTGTCGTGTCCTCATTTCCGTTTTATTTCCATTTTTTTTCGCCTTAGTGTAGCAATCTGATTTTCTCTCCTTCGGCGTATAGCCGCCTCGCCTTATATACTCTTTCAGTGGAGCGTTGCCACAAACGTATACCGTCTGTGACGCCTTTCTTTTATGCGAAGCATATTACGAGAGCTCAACCCAGCTCCTCAGGCGCGGCGGTGTCGCCATGAAGTCACGTGACACCGTGACGTCACGACAGAGGAGAAGTGGCTTTGGCTCACCTCTTGCAAGACGGGCTGGGTGGGAATCGAACCAGGGTCTCCGGAGTGTGGGACGGAGACGCTACCACTGAGCCACGAGTACGATGCTTCAAAGCGGTACAAAAGCGCCTCTAGTGAATGCGGTGTTGCCTTAGAAACGAGCTGTTTCTAAGGCGTGCGTCTCTTGCTCAGGCGCACATTTCGTTGCCGCGCCGAACGCTGCTTTGCTCGACGCTCACCGCGTCCAATGCGGGGCGCGTAGTCGCTGCCCTGTAGCCCATTGTCTTACACCCCTTGGCGGGTCGACGGGAACTCTGTCGCGTTCCACTCTTGAAGGCGAAGAAGTAATGCATGAGTTGTTTCTTCGTCTAGCCGAACCAAATATAGCCAAGCAACAGCAGTTCACCAGGCTAAACAGTGGTTCAACAAATAAAATACAGGCTAGTATGCTTCGCATCCTGGGCTTAACCTTACCTAAGCCACAGCCATTTTTCTCTCTCTCTTGCGCCAGCTCTTGCAGTTGGTAAGCTTATAACATGTAGTATCGTGCTTGAATTACAATTTAACATGTTCACCTACGTTTCTTGTTACTGGCGCACTTGCGACGATACATCAAATTATTTGAATCGATCATATTTCTTATGTACGTATAACTCACAGAAAGTTTGAAATGTCGAAGCAGATACATTCTGAATGAATGAATGAATGAATGAATGAATGAATGAATGAATGAATGAATGAATGAATAAATAAATAAATAAATAAATAAATAAATAAATTCCGTGCTCAGGAAAACTCTAAGGTCTTAGTGCTGGCATACGCATGCATTAAAAGCCAAAAACAAACAATAAAATAACCTGCAGGGGAATTTAAGCAAAAAGAACAATAATGAAGAGTACATACAACAAAGCGCAAGGTAAACGAAAAAAGTAAAAGGAGGAGGAGCGCAGTGAACAATGTGCTAATCTACGACACAACAACGCAAAGCTCGGAAAAGAACAATGATAACGAGTTATGAAAAATATCGAGATCATGAAACTAAGCGTTGTAAAGACTCAGTATTCTGTAAACGGTTGAATTGGAATGCATCGTGTAACCGCGCAAACGGCAACGGACGAGGAAACACACAGGACAGGCGCGGAGCGCGCCTGGGTGTTTCTTTCCTCGTCGGTTGTCGTTTGCGCGGTTACACGATGCATTCCAATATCGACCACCAACTAGCCCGCCTCTCCCTGTTAAAGACGGTTGAGTGTTGGTCATGAGAGGCAAGATAAGTTGACAGGTGTAGAAAAGTTTTCAGTGAACAGGGGCCGTACAACGTATAACTATTCCATTCTGATTTTGACGTCAAATTTGCGTAACCGCCTGCACAAGCATCGGGCGGTGACCTGTAGCGTTTGAACAGTCTGATAAAATCTCTCCTCGTTTATAGGAGGTTCTTTTTGTTCGCTTTGAACGCAAATAGCGTTGCCTCCTTGACAGGTTTTTCCTATCTGATTGGTTGGCGAGAGGCGAGGAGCGCGCGGGAGTGGAGAGGGTCTCGGTGGGTCCAAGCTTGCGCAGTGAAAGTACAAATAACCGTATCAAGAGGTCGGTGCCGGTGTCTGTGATTGGACTGCTTCCCCTTGCTTAGCTTGCAGTAGCTGGTCGAAAATTGCGACGGTGTGCAAGGGAAGGTTAAAAATGCCGCTTGAACGGGTCCCCAGCGAAGAAGTGTTGGCAGAGCCAGGTCGCACGCTTGCGGAGAGGGCTGGACCACGTTATACCCTAACATTCCTATCATACGCAGAGAAAGCCATTCTCTCCGGCTGCTCTGAGTAGCCAATATCAGGGCGATCGCCGGGCAGCCATATTTACTCATTTCGAAACGGGACAGTCTCCGTCTATTCCGAAAGAAAGTTAAGTTTTTTTTTTTATTAATGGGCATATTATTGGGCACCTTTAATGCGTACACATCACTATGCCGTAGTGAGTTTTCGCAGTTTTGTGACGTCGCGTGACAGGCAGGCGAAGTGAGTGCAGACAGAAAAATTTTGGTCAGTAGAGGAGGGCTAATGGCGGAAAAGGCGTAGGATCCGAATCGAAGATTTTTCTTCTGTTCGGCCTAATTATGAATAATCTGCACTTATACGTCAATTCAGATGGAGAGTTTTTGCTGGTTTCCTGACGTCGCGTGACAGACCGGTGTAGCGGGGGTAGTCCGAAAAGTTTTCGACCGATCGTGGAGGGCTAGTGGCAGAAACGGAATAGAAACAGATCGGAATAGCTTTACGTTGCAGCGCCCCAGAAGAGAAATGTGAAAAAAGAAAGGATGGATTTTTGGCATTGCATTGTGGGAAGTGCTTGTGTCATCCGCCATCGTGCAGAGACGGGTCATTTAGCAATATTCAAATTCGGACATCTGAAATACAAAGGATACGCTCGAATTAATGCTATATACACACCGTTTGAAGCAGTAACTGGGTGCGTTTTCTTGCTTGGTCTGCGTGCATTGTCCTCCGTGCATGCTTCTCTCTATACATCGCGAGTGCGTTCCGATTCCAAACGGAAAAATAAAATGAAAGGTCAGTGACGATTTAGCGGTAAATGCGAGCGAAACGTGCTAGCATTACGTCGCACCTTTTTGAGGTATCGGATACATGATGTAAACGGCGCTCACCACATTGCAAATTGTTGTTCAGGTGCTCACTCGACACACGTCCTGCCTATGCGAGGGCAAATTGCAACTGACGGTGGTTGCAAATACTGCGGAGGTTGTGGGTTTGGCTGCCACCGGCGACAAGTGGTATTCTCGTCCACTTTCACTTCTCCTTCACCCCCCCCCCCCCCCTAATTATTTTCTACATTTCAATTTCAACTACAGCTACAGCTCATTTCTCCCGATGCTTTACTTGGCTTCATTGTCTGTTGGCTTTATACGGTCGTGCACGATTAACAAAAAGCGAACCCCTCTGTTTCCTTTCCCGTCGTTAATGTAAATATATGCAGAGCTGTGTAGGAATCATGCCGTCCCCACAAGTTCAATTTCAGAGTAACGAGTATGCGACATACGTTGTTCTTGCACAATACATTTCTGATGTTTCGGCTGGTGGACCAGCATTTGTCAATGTCTGACCCACCAGCCGAAGCGTCACCAATATAATGTGCAAGAACAAACTGTCTCGTGCGATTTTCTCTGAAATTATATATATATATATATATATATATATATATATATATATATATATATATATATATATATATATATATATATATATATATATATATATATATATATATATATATATATATATATATATATATATATATATATATATATATATATATAGCAATTAATAGTGGTCTGCTCTGGAAAGCCGTCAGCTGCAGTTCGCTCCTCGAAGAGGCAGGAAGTGTCTCGAATGAACTCCTGAACATATACGCATACACATACACTCATACACGTGCGCATATACACGGTCTTCTAAGCTCTCCCATCTCCTCTCTGCCTCTAACACGTGATCGGCTTCCTACTCTGCAAATACACTTTTTTTCCCCACTTTGACACTTATAATGCTAGCCCATTAAAAATACAGCACGCGTAGGTTTTGTTCTCTGTCTCGAACGCGGTGAAGTATAATCGACGCTTTGCCGCTAGCTTCGTGAGTGCTCGTCTCGCTAATGGGTTCGGCATTTATGCCTTCCATAGAAAGCCACGCTCCCTCTCCTTTTGGAACGGCTTCTCTGTTTTCACAGCCGAAATCACTTTCGCTGGTTTGTTATACGGGATATTTCAGTGCCTTTCTCATTTTCGGTAGACGTCTCGAACTGAGCTTTGGCTCTGTTATGCGCCTCATACCGTGCTGCCTGCAACTGCGCTGTTTGTACGCCTAAAAAAACTTTTACGAGCGACTTGAAGCTTCCTGCTGTCACTATCGTGTTTTGTTGTATTTGTAAACGCGCTGTCGTCGTTTCGTTCGCTCGCATAACACGGATCGAGAAACCGTTCGAGAACACTCGTGTTCTTTTTTCCTGCTTTGTGTGTTCGCTTCTCGCTGGCCATTCTTGGTTCCGCTCCGCGACGACTGGTCCGCGCTTATTTAATCGTCTCATCAGTGCGGCGTAGTTGTTCGCGAAGCGTTCCTATTGTTAATATAATCGTCCCGTTCCATTCACGTTAACTCGATTAATATATATTTGTTGTTTTCGGCTGTAACAATCGTGATATACACTATTTACATTTGTCATTGGTAGGGGACAGGGGAACGTGGGACGTCCTAATAAGAATGAATTGTGTGTGGGCTCTTCAGCACGATTTGGTTGAACCATGACGGATCTCATCCGTGCGTCGTAAACATTCAGTTAAATCATTAATGCGAATAGAGGAACTAGCCGGGAAGGAACTTATAAAAAATGCCATATTGTATCGTTCCATCCGCGTTAACTCGATTAATATATATTTGTTGTTTCCGGCTGTAACAGCTGCGCCTCCGGGGCTGGTGTTTATGCGGTTTCTTGTGCGTAGACGTGCCAATAAGTGCGCCTATTTGTTTGCTTGCGGGTACGTCCGCGTGTGCTTGCGTGCGTGCTTGAGTGCCTTTGCTTGTGCTTTGTGCACGCGTGCGTGCGTAGTTTATGTAGTACAGCATTCACAACTCTTTCCTCGCCTTGAGCACTACAGTTTTAAAAGCGCTTGTAGCGAAGTAATCTTGCCGGAGAAATCCCTAAGAAATCTAATCACCAAACCCGCCACACGTTTCTAATTTTCGATTTTTTTGTTCCTTGCGAAACCTTTTGAATTCGATCCTGCCGGCGCCTGCAGACGCCTGAGGTCGAAAGCACAGCCACTTTGCGATGCCGTCTCGATGTGCAAATTGAAGGCGCCACAGGCACTTCGAAATTGCTTCTCGTGGCCCGTTTTGGATCGCCGGTTTTTATAAAGGGCTAGTCACGTACGGTGTCCGCACTGGGCTAAATTAGTTTAGCTGCCCAGAGAGTGAGGAAAAAAGAAGCAAAAAAAAGTGCCAAATTGTGCGGGTTTAAAATAATGCAAGAAGAAAACCAACCAAATGACAGAGACAGCAGCCGAATTCCTTGCTCTGGCGTGTTATGCTTGCTTCATATATATGGGCTTGCCTGCTCTTCATATTGGAAAAATCCAAGCAGTGTTTGCTTAAGACTCTTCCCGCCAGCAGATTCTATATATTATAATCTCCCCTGCCAAGTGATCAACGCGGTGACAACGGAAAATTTTAACTTGTTAATACCGTTATTAAATCATGCGGTATTAAAGCGCGCGATTAAAGAATTGAGCTTGAAGGTAATCCACGACTTGAAGACTACAGTGATCTGCAACTATGCAGTCTTAATTTATCTAACATTCTGCATTGTAACAATGTTCTTGGTTTAAATGACTTCTCAATTTCCTAGCAAAAGGCGGCAGGTGAGCTGAGCACGATGCCGTTCTTTGTAAAGCGTGCTTCACCACAATAATGGTAGCAATGCGGGTAAGCATGCTTTTTCAGTGCTGTACGCATTGTGTAAGCAGCTTTCGCGCGTGTCGTGGCCTACGCTGTACACGCTGCTGGTGCTCGCATTTACATGCAAGGAGGATCATCGATCAATATTTTATCCCCACGTGCATTTCTCTTTATACCGAATTTCTGATTCTGTTGGCAACGGCGTTTCGGTTTTGTCATTTGTCCCCGTAGTTTTTACTTCACCACCGCTGCTCTCCGACCGTTTCGCGATGCGTCTCCGATAACTGTGTTGTTCCTACGTGCACCGCGAGCGTGCCAATTGAACGTGACAAGAAAAGAGCCATTTTCGTCGTCCCTCTCATACTCCACCATGTCAGATCGGTGCCCTCACACGCCGTCAGTTTCGTTTTCCGAGCCGCTGGGGTTTATTAACGTTTCGGATCCATTTATAATCGTAGTGGCCTTTGTGTTCTTTCTTTTTCTTTGACATAAGCTTTGGGGCACGTTTATCAAGGCTAATGAAGTCAAGTTGGTTTGCTGTAGGTCACCGTGAAGCACCCTCTTTTACGTGTATCAACGTTTTGATTTTTGTATGACAGGAAAACGAGCTTTGAGACTTCTACGAGCGTTCGTGTCGTTGCCACTGCGCCCTTTAGCTCACGCGACAGCACTTTCAATTGGTAATAATGAAGGAAATCAACAAAACGTTTCCGAGGGAGTAGAGAAAGAAATAAACAAAGCATTATCCCATATTTTGTCATTTTGTCGTAGTTAACACCGCTTGCTTACATGCAATTGCAAAATACCCTTGGAATTGAGAATGTCACATACTGCGTCAGAGTCGAGAGTGACCGAACAGGAGGCAGTGTAAACAAAGCATGGATGAAAAAAAAAGTCCCAGACCGATATAGCTCATCTTTGTACTTTGTATAACATGTTTGCAGTTTGTGTACGTTTCTAAATTGAACTTGTGTACGTTTCTAAATTTAACTGGTGTTCTTTTTTTTAAGAGCTGACTCGGAAGATTCTTTCGTACTCTGTCTCATATCTCTTCTGTAGAGTAGGTCTTCACGATAGGGCTGGGAACAGGGACTATCGTATAATGAGTCGTTAGCCTCGTTGGACACGTGTTTCTTTCATCGTGCTTTTGACCAGCGGACGATGTGAGAGCGTCTGCAATATTTCATTACCGGCATTTGTCGTGGTGGCTTGATCTGACAGAAACTGTGCCATCATTTCATTTTTTTTTCTCTTTATTATGCATAAAATGATCTCGGTGTGAGCAACCCTTTGCTGAGGTACCTCGGCCTTGTGTGTTATTGAAATACGGTTGCCATGTCCCGACATTAGAATCGGCGACCTCGTGTTCAGCGTACGTTGTTCTGTGTGCTTGTGCCGTTGGCGGACTATATAAGGCGTGCCCTCCGCTCATCGAGCGATGGGCCTCCATTCAGCGATGCCCTTCATCGCCATTCTTTCTGTTAACGCTACGAAGAACCTCGCGACGGCCGTGTTGTGCTATTCCCGTGGCCACCACCCGTACCGCTGTCTTTCGGCTTGCGTGCTCGCGGCGTTGAACTCGTGGAATCTGGTATCGTAGTCGGCGGAAGCTCGCGGCTCAAGTGACCCATCGATTAGCACTCGCGGAGCGCTAATATTTGACCGGCCTGAATAATTTAGTGCCTGCTGCGCTCTGCCAAGGCCAGCGCTATCTCAACCACTGTTTGTGGTTTAGCTTAACTGCGAACTGCTCGTCCATTTTTGGAGTGCCGCGACGCTAGGGTGTGTTGTCGCCGCACGTTTCGTGTGTCCCGAAAGGCGCTTCGGAATAAATAGTCCGGTATCACAATGATGTTGCTGCTTTTGTCGCATGTCTCTTGATGCGCGAGGCCACTTTAGGGCATGTCCTTCCGGCGGTGTCGACCTTAGCACCACTGTGAATACGTTGGCTGTGCCACCGGCGTTTCTCTTTTTTTTTTCTTTTTGTCATTACCACTTTGGATGGAAGACATCCGCTTCCGCTTCTCTTTCTCCGCGTTCAGAGTGGGGCGGAAGCGGCTGAAACAGATTGTGGTGGTGGTTCCGTTCTTCTCTGTCCTTCTTACAGCACAGGCGCCATCGTTCGAGCACGCGTTGACTTGGTTCTCCCCTGCGGTTTATTTGCTTCCACGTTCTTTGTGGCAGCAATAAATAGACTTCCCGAAGTCTCTACTATTGTGTGCGCTTAAGCACACTGGTAGCGATTTCCACCGCTGAAACAGTACGGCTATCCTACACAGTCGACTCAAGTTTTGATTGTACTTAGCGCCTAAGCACGGTGGCATCGCGGCGGCAACAGAAACAACCCACAGGCGTTGCTATATACACTTGACAAAATTGATGGGCTGACTTACGATCAGTTCTTTGAGGAGCAGCTGACGCTGGGCTGATGTGATGAAGTGAAAAGGGCTCACAGCCTAGCTGCTTGCTAAAAGAACGAGCATGGTGCAGGCTGAATTTTTCTTCTGTGTCGCCAAAAAAAGTTACTCGTACTTGTTTGCAAAACGTTTTGTCCGCCTTTTGCGCCTGCGGCCAGCGGTTTTCTCAACATTTGCGTTTCGCAAAGTCAGCAAGCGTGCTTATTGAAAATCAATACCGGAACTCATTTTGGTTGGATCCTTTATAAACTGTTCCGGAAAACTTCTGGTCAGCGAAATTTCCACAGGGTTTCTCAATTTGTTCATTTCTCTGCTTCGCTTTTAAGCTCAAGCTCGCTGAATAAGCCGGTTGCTTTAAGCGTACATTGATAAAAGGGTTCAACGAAGCAGTGTCAAGTGCGAAGTGTTTCGTTTCTTGTAGACCCCCAGCTTTGTGATAGCCATATTCAAATCACTCCAAGGTATACACGTGCCCACATAGCATGAGATCAATATATAGGATAGGCCAATCTTCATTTTCTCCTTTGTCGCTGCGAACACTCGGGTGAGGTATTCTGCAGGCGAGGCGCTCAACACAGCTATTAGCTCGCACAGATGTCGACGTACGCAGCTATCTCCTGCGCGTTTTTTTCTTTGTTCTTTCTTTTTCTTCTGTTTTACTGAGAACTGATGTCCCATTGAGCTAGCGGGAAAGAAACAGGTAGGAAGTGTCTTATTTCTTTTTTTTTGCATTCAGCGAGCCTGTCGGTTGGCGTAGGTGTGTGTTGTTGTCCATTTTTTTTTTATTATGTCCTTGGCTATAAGTTCCCACTTAGAAAACTACTCAAATTAAATGGAAGTGCGTAGAGGCTTGAATGACTTGTGAACGGGCCATACGTTTCCTTCTCCGTGTTATGAAATTCGAATCGCTGGCTTTGGCTAAAGAATGAGCACTAAGACGATGTAAAAGGTAATAGTATCATCATCATCATCATCATGCTCTTCTTCATCTCCTTCTTCTTCTACTACTTATTATTATTATTATCATTACTATTATTATTATTAAACCGGACATCTCTAGCTGTTTATGACCGCCATATTTCTATCTGATTGATTGCAGTGTTATCTTGCTTTTGGTTTAATTAATTCGGTCACAACAACAACAGTAATTATATCTCAACAGTAATTTTATCAATTCAGTAATACTACGTTGCTTTTTTCTTCCTTGCTGGAAAGGAACTGCCTTCCTTCTCTTGTAATCTGGGAGTTGGGATATGTTCGCGCTGTTTTTACTGGTAGTATAGCAACAACAGCAGATGCAACAAAACAGATTCACTGAGAATTGTCACGAATGGCGTGTCAGCGGCATTTTCATGGCGCCGAATGCGAATTGCCTATTGGTGGAATGGCTTCGTATACATATAAGATGGAGCGGAGACTGTGTGGTTCTGGCAAATTACGCGGTACTTTCTTTTTTCTTGCGCCCAACATTTTGTCGTCTCCATGTGCGCGCGCGTTTCTGTGATACATTCTCTTTTGGAGAGGGAGATGTACAGCTGGTGGTGAAGGCCTGCCGGGCGGGAAAGGTTGTCGGGGGAGGGGTGTGTGTTCACTTCCCTGTCATTCGCCTCACGCCCGAGAAGAAGAGGGAGAACAGCGGCCCCTAATGAGGCTTTAGTCTGTTTACTCGACGCCTTCGAGGGGCTCGCGCTCGCAAGCTTTTGTCTTCCCGTTGTCCTCGCTCTATTTCTTTTTTGCTCCAGCTCATTTCCTCGCGGCTTTTCTCTTTGGGACGCGCTGCACTTCGGAGGTGAATGAAGCCGGCGTAATTAAATGGATCGTGTCTCGCCCCTTTCTTCCTGCCTCGGCGCAAGATAAAAGGGCCGCCGAGCGGTGCTCAGAGGCGTGAGACTTAGTAGTGCGAGGAAAGAGGAGAAAGGCGCCCCCGGGCGACGAAGAAGGGCGCCTGTGTTCTGCTTCGGCGGATGAAAGAGGGACAGTGCGCGCTGCGTTAAGTGGTGGCGCAGAACTGACGGGGGCCGTGCGTTAGTCGATGCGCGCGGTGGAGGCGGCTTTGCCGCACGTACTCTCGTAAACAAGCCGCAAAGGTTCTTTTTTTTTTCTCAGCACGGAGCGTGTAAGCGGGAAATGTGGGAAAGAATGGGGCGCGCGTGGGCACCTTGGAAAGGAGAGGAATGCTTAACGCAAGACGCCGTGGTTTCCGCTTGACTTGAAAGAGGCAATAATGGCGGCGCTTTTTGGACTGCAAGCTTGCATTTTACGCGCACAGCATATTGTTACGCCATGGCGCTAATACTTAATGACGTAGTGCATTGCGATGGTTTTCACACTTGTTACCCGCAAAACATTTCTAGCTAGACCCATTCGCATGTCGTTCGCCTCGCTCCCATCCCACTTCTAATTGCTTGAGTATTTTTCTTATTGGGAAACTGTTTTTGGTAAGTGACGTTGTGTCATAACGGGAAGATATTTTTTAAAATAGTCTTTATTACATTGTGCCGAAGAAAAACGACAACTTATGAAGCTGGACAAGTAGATTCTTTAGGGTGCCGGGGTATATTTCTAAAAGCTTGAAGATGCATTCACAATAGAGTTTATATGAAAAGGAACCCTTTCGTATAATTTGAACTGTCTCGCTCGTCTTCTGGGCCCCGTTAAGCGCACGCGATAACTTCACGGAGTGGTTAACTTGTCCGTAAATGTGTTACCATTTGCAGAATATCGACTTACTGTAGAGATGGACGGCAGCAACAGTTCTCGTAGCGTCGTCTTATGACGTGGAGCATACAAAGCGACACTGCGGTGACCAACTATATCATACTCAACTGCTGGTGGAAAGCGTCGGTAGCGACCTAATCGTTAGCATGCAGCCAGTTTATGATTTTGGTTCGACGAGAACATTCGTGCAACCTAAGATCGTTTGAAACGCAGTGTGGCCGAACAAAGCATTACAAGCGGTCACTGCCGGCAATCCTTAAACGGCAATACGTTCGAACAAGCTAAGCCTCCTTAATAACAACCGACACCGACTCATCATCACAACGAAAACACAGATAATTGAATAGCTTTACCACTCCCATGCTTACATTCGTAGTTATTGTGTGATAGTAAGTGATACTTTCTTAAACGCGTTTTTTTTTATTTCTCATCTTACCAATGTCGTGGCGCGTCCCTGGGACAGTGGTGCAGCAGCGCAGAGTGTTGCCGAAATTCGGATTCACACGACGGATAATATCGCTGACTCAGACCGTGGACGAGTTGGTGCGTGGCCCAGTGACACAGGATGGCGATCGAAAGCTGCTATCTCGCCTGTGGCATCCCTATGACCGGAAGGACTCGGATCCGCTTGGAAAATCCTGCATAGACTGAATCAGCGATATTGTTCGTCGTTTTAACATATCTGCAACGCCATTACTTCCTTATATAGCACTTTGCGTTACTATAACTCTGTACACAATGTTCTTTTCGGCTCTGATGTAGTTAGCAACGTCGGAAACAGTCAGTTCTGAGCTCGTTCGAAGTGCCTTGTCGACTACTTTAAATTATAAATGCGCATTCGTTCTGCCGAAACATATGTTTAAATCTAATTTGTTCGATGACTGGAGCTAGAAGTGACTTCCTGAGCGACACTCCTGCGCAGCCGGAATAGTTTTGTGTTTTCCCTCGAACTAAGTTTGTGTTCAATCCACAATTGAAGTTACCCGAGTACACGTTAAGAGGGTCCCATGCTTCTCTGGCCTATCGGAGACATCGCTGGTGGTGACGTGGTCGGTGTGAGATAAGTGCAGATGCGAGTCCTTGTTTGCCAGTGCATTCATGGCGGGCAATCTGCCCCTGTCTGCGTCTGCCTTTTTGATCGACGCTCTTGTCGTTGTAGTAGTTGCCCTTACTTCGTTGTGGGTGGCGTGTCTGAAGGTGAGCAGGATAGAAAAGGGGGAGGGGGTTAAGTGGGGTCCTGTTGGAGGAAAGTTGCGCTTTCTCTTGAGAGAGAGAGAGAGAGAGAAAGAAGGGAAAGTGTAGTAAGAGTTCCTGGCATCTCCCGGTCGAACGGAGCATCGCTTGAGCATCGACGTGTGCTGGGATCACTTTGGTTGGTACGGTGCCGTGTGCTCCAGCAAGGAGAGAAATAGCTATGGCGAGCACTTTGCTGCTGCTGCTGCTGCTGGCGGTGCTGTGTTTTTCTCTTTGCACGCTCGCACAAGCTATTTGCCGCTCGGCTCGGTAGCGGCTGGGCTGCGAGACCGGCGATTAACCAGGCTGCCGGAGACGCTTGATAAAGCACCGGTTGCGTTGTTCCGGAAACCGATAGGGGCCCGAGTCCACTCCTGGCTTTAGCAGCAGCAGCAGCAGATGCATCGGTGGCTGAGGGCTAATGCCGAAAACATGCCTTCAGCCTTACGCCGGTGGTAGTAGTCGAGCTATTTTGGCCTACTCTGGCCGAATCCTGCTTCTTGTGCCGCTGCCGCTTCGTTCCTTTGTGATACTCTATCTTGTGCTGCTGTGTTGTCTTTGCTTTTTTTTAGATTGTCTCGTGCAGTGATGTTGTTCTTTGGTATCTGCGGTGCGTGGTTAATGACACTTCGGCGTCGGCAGTTGGTCGGCTGCAAAGACGGGCTGCACTGCGTATCGCCATTTCTCCCATTCTTTTTGTCGTATTCCCGCGTCTTCATCCCCTGGGATAGGTTGGTCTTACTGCGGAAGTTCAGTTATTTTGTTCAGCCGTTTGCTTACCTCACTACCTTGTTTCAGTTTGTCTGCCTGCTTGGCAGAACGCGGTCGAAGAATGTAGCTGCATCTGGAAATGTCTCAGTACTTCGGTTTGGTTTATTTGTCTTGTTTTGATTTAAATAGAATGTCCATCATGTAAGATATAGCGCGTGTTTCCCACTCACAACGTTGTTTAGTAGTACGTTTGTCAGCCTTTCCACTGGCGAATGAAACGTGTGGTATTTCAACTACATCTGCAGTAAGCATGGAAGGAAGAACGTGGCATGCGTCTTTGCTGAATTTGGAAGCACAGAGCTAGATTGCGAAGCGTTCTTTATACATATTTGTACTCGTCATGCGGATGATGAGACACTTACTGGTAGCACCTTATACTTTCTTTGTAATTATGCGCTCTCCGCGTCGGCACATTGTATAAATGCAGTGAAACCGACACCGAGACTTGGCAACATAAGAAGTAGCTCACTGAAAATATTTGGAGTTATAGCAGTTGCAGGTTTAGCGTGTATACAGATTACCAGTACATTCATTTTGTTGCTTCCTCTCGCGCCGTTACACAACAATAATGCTTCGTTTACATATTCACAGTTTTTGCGATCCGTGCTAAGACAACCTTTCGCGCCCAATAGATACCTGCCTGCGTTTACGCTTCTCTGCTGCGTCGTAGATTAAAACACTAACGTCTTCTTCTTTTTTCTTTGTATTAATTCAACTGATAAAACTCTGACACTGAGTGTATATGAATTTGTATAATGCAAAACTTAACGCGGCGGGATATGTGCAAAGAACCTTAGTAAAAAAAGCTGGCTATGTTGCATTGTTAGTCATTGTGGGCAGAAGCTAGCTTTTGCAATGCCCTTGCGCTTGCATGCGTTATTATACGGAGATGTTAGAGTAAGGTAAGAGGACAGTAGAGTATGTTGTGGTAGGCTATAGTAATGAATGAAAGAATGAATGAATGAATGAATGAATGAATGAATGAATGAATGAATGAATGAATGAATGAATGAATGAATGAATGAATGAATGAATGAGCGGACATAAATCCAGACCGAGTTGAACCTTCCAGATTTTAGCGTACTCAACCGACCGTAGAATCGTGCGCAGTAATGAAGCGATGCCGATTTTGTTTTCAAGCATCCGTTATTCGTTCAGGTGGATTTGAACCTGACATGTGAATGTGCGTATGCAACTTGCCGTTGAGCATTTGCTCTTACGGAATACATTCATGGTCGCCATAAATCTTGCACTGGTATGGCTTCTTCAATGAAAATTTCGGTTTCCCATTTTTTTTGTCGCCCACGAGAGTAAGTGCCACCTGCGTGTCTGCTACATGTGCTAATGGCGCATGCACATGTGTGTAACATGCTAAATGTACGTGACTTTATGCGACGTCAAGTGAGGTGCGTGCTGCATCCACTACGCTGACTGATTGTCTAATAAAGGCTTAGCGATGTGACAACTAGTGCCACGTTGAAGATGATGTAGACAGAGTGAACATGTTTTAGGTAATGCGAAGGTCGTCCGATGGCTTCCGTCGGAAACGATGGGAAGCTCGTTGCAGGCATTGGCATAGAACGCTGCGGCAGGGTGCAAAAACTCCGAAAGCCTGACTCATGACTCCGAAACGCTGTTTGGCTATACTGCATGTTCTCCATTTGGTCGCACAGTAGGATATTTCTTCTCTTGTGATTAGGTGTGTGCTGTTCAAATATATTCGCACTGTGACACACCTGTGGTTGTATACAGATACTTCTTAACCGCTACGCTAGTGAAATGTATGTAATGTCATGTAGATTTGTCTTTAATTTATTCTTGGTTTTTCTGGATGCGTTGTACAGGTCACATTTATGAAACATAAGCTGCATAATTTATTTATTTCACCACCTCTGCCTTCGCAGAAACCTAATTCGGCATGCAATACATTACCACCTGATAAGTGAAGGAGCAACGTGTAGGACATTCGAGAAAAAACTTAGCTAACATTTTTATGAGGGAGTGTACGTTGCATGGCGACGCCAAGTTTGGTTTGGGTTGTCCGCAACCAAAGGAAGTGAGCGACATAGTTGCTAGCCCGTATCCCCCCTTCCTAGCTTCTCATTGGCACTGATACCGTAGCTGGACCATGTGGCCCCAAAGAAGCGTAGTCGGTGGCCTTGTTCTTGGGTAGGTGGCTGCTGAATTGTGTTGGTGCTAGGATGCATGTACTAACATCCTACCTCCTCGCTTGCGTCTTTTACCAACCGATAGACTCGCTAATTACTCTATCGGGCGCGTTCGCCCTGACATTGGAATTAATAGCACGCGCAGGGGCGCGAGTTGTTCACGCAGGCGAGAAAAAACAAGGGCTCTGTGGAGCTCTCCCCGAGCGAGCAAGCACTTTACAGTTTAAAATTGGCGGCGCCTTCGGCGGGTCATTGATTTTACTTTCTGTCTTCGAAGTGGGACGGGGGGAAAGGGGGGAATGGAGGGTTAGAGGAAAAGGGAGTGGTGTGCTTGCAGGGGCGGTCCACTTTCTTTAGCAGCTCGATGGCGTGCTCGCGTATAGGTTTAGAAATAGGAAAATGTGCCGTGGCGTGTTGTGGCCGGCGTGCATCTTCGCCGTACGCCGCTGCCTTTCGCATTATTCCTTCTCATGGCACCATTGCCGACTTTAGGCTGTTGTTCCTGTGATCTGACAGCACGCCATGGTATCCCTCTCTGCATGGTTTACGACGCGTTCACTCCCTGCATGCACGTCATGTGAGCGAAGACTGTTATGGTAGGGCACGGAAGTCCGTTGGCCGGGCTGTGGAATTGTTTATTGGTGACTGAAACGAAGTGAAATCGTATTTTTACTAGTTGTGTTGGGACTGAATTTCTGCTTCCTATCTCTCATCCTCATGTGGTCGCCGTCATTGCTGTTTTCCTTGGCGACGAGATGGCTGAAGATGCATGGATTCGTCTCTAACTTAGGAGCGCCAGTTTTTGTAATGGGTCTTGGTTCGCAACACCTCTTTGAAGCCGAAACTCACAGAAGACGGGTTTGCAGCAGACCCCGAGGTGAGCATTCAGGACAAAACTCATGTGTTCGTGATTTTCCGTAATTGTACGACTACTACGTCAGCAAGCACTTTAGAGCACTTCACATGATCGGGACGCATGTCCTTGTTGTCCGCGTCAAAACTAACGCCAGTGCTGGCGTATCTTTGTAAAACTGTGTTTGAGAGTTGGTCTTACGGCGAGACTTTCTTGGGAATCGCCTTTCATTACGCTCAATTGTGCTTACTTCAGCACTGCTGAGATGTCTTACGGGTGTTGCAAGACGTTCTTTCTGCGCCTGCTTGTGGCAATAAACAGTGGTTGTCGTTTTTTGTTTAAGTTTTTCATCCACTTCTTTTCTAGTGTCTTTTATACAATTGACCTTTTACTTATGAAGTGGAATATAAGCGAATGTACACCCGTAAAACATTCTGCTTTCCCAAAATAGAGCGGTTCCTTTCTTGTGCTCTATGCGAAAGTGTTGTGCTCTCAATAGTGTGTGCAGAATATTCCAAAACTTGGCCGGCGGGAAGCAACAGCTGAATCTCCCCGAGTCCTAAGCTTACAGCGACGAATCGATCGAGTGGTGCCGTCTGCACTTGCGTGCGAGTGACTTTACAGCGTGCGCCTCTCAACTTGAGGCTGCGCCCCCTCTGGTAAAGGCGGTCTTCGGCATTTTTCGTTTCTTTCCCCCAAAGCTTGTGTGAACATTTGTAAGCGTGTCGGCACTGTCGACACGCTTTCTCGCTTTTGTACTACACCGTGTGACGATTTGCTAATGAAGCGGTTGCCCCTGGGTGTATCCCAGTGTGGAGCACGTCGCCCCTTCGTTTTCTGCGTCGCTAGCTGCCGGACATTTATTGCGATCGTCTGTCGTTCTGTTCCTTCTCTCTCTCTCTCTCTTTGGGTGGTTCCTCCGTTGAGTGCTGACTCGCACTTGCTGCTTCCCTAGCAACGGCGCGTCTGTCCCGACCACTGGCGCCTCGTATCACGTTCTACTCTGGTCGAACGTGCAACTGCGTGGCTACGCTCTGCTCGTGAGCTGCGTTTGTGTTCGCTTTGCTGTCGCCTGCTCGCAGCCATTGGCGGGAACAGATGGCCTGTCTCGCTTTCATCGCGCACGTATTGCGCTTTTTCGTCGATTAGGACCCGTAGTCTCAAAATATTTGCAACGCTACAACTGTGCCTAAGGGCAGATTTCAACCAGCCGTTGTACTGGACACATTATTAGCGAAAGCGGCTAGCCACTGGCAGATGGCATATACTGACGAAAAACTTTGTGAAGTCGGCCTCAGATTTTGTTTGTTTTTGCAGTGCGTCGTCGCTTAAAAAAAAGAACGACATTTTTCTGCAAAAAATTTATCTAATGACCCCGCGAACAAATACTTGCTCGTGTGCCTCTCACTCCTTTTTTATTTATTAAAAATGAATGATAATGACGCGTGTGACTTTGAAAGCGCTCTACCTTCAGCAGGCAACTATTCCATATGTAATGTTGCGAAGGAGATATACCCGGTCATGGTGGGCGACGCAGACGAGAGATACGGATGTGAACGGATCTCCCGGTTTTGCGCTCAAATTCGTTTCTAGGTAAGCACTGCTCGGAATGGTTAGTTTAATGTCACCGTTTACATGCACGCGCTTCCTCTTCTTTGAAATAAAAAGAAAAGGAAAGAAAAAAGAAAAGAAGAAGGAGGAAAGGAAAAGCGAATCGATATTGGCGAGTTTCTGGGAAAACGTGGGGGTGTCTAGCAACCACGAAATAGAAACGGCGAAGTCTTTTAAGAAATGGAATGGTGCACAGCTATATGGCATCTACCAGAAGCAACAAAGAGGCACGCACAATCGTGACCAAATGTTTGAAAGACCACAGGTATAGGGAAGCGCGTGGGTGTGCGTGTGCGTGCGTGTTTGTGCGTGTGTTGCAACCTAGATATGCAGCCTGAAATCGAGTAGCGCACGCAACGAGTTTCTGAATTTGACCATTGAACTGCGAATTCTTATTCCAGGCTGCACAGCCACGCCGGAAGAATTATAGTCTCCCAAGTTTTGCTTAGGGTGGTACGGTGCCTACGCACGTGCGAGAATATGGCGGCACTTGTTAACGGCAGCCGGTCTTCTGAGCGCGGCTAGGGGAATATGCGTGGACTTGCGACGTGCGTGATAGAGTGTTACTGGCACGGACTCGTCGGAAGACATAATGATGCAAAGGGTGAAGGAAAGGATACGGACTTACCGGTGCTGTTGAAGCAGGCGGGTGCACCATTTTCGTCTCGGTGCTTCTCTGCTCACATTTTCTTTTTTTTCTTTTTTTAGGAAGAGGGGCGAGTGAGAGAACCATTATATAGTAATTCAGAGGGCTCCCGGTCACACCGAGCAGGCGCAATTCCGTTGTACTCGCGCGGTGACCCTGCAATTGAGAGGCGTCGGCCGGTGTCCCGAGCCGCGCTGTGTAAATGCCAGTGCGTGCGTGTATGACTGTGTGTGCGTTCGCGTGTGCGTGCGTGTAAGGCGCCGTGATTTTGCAGGTGCTCGTTAACCACTGCTGAATTTTCGTCTAGCCTCCAGAAGGATGCAACTGCCATGGCAAGGGACGGGAGCCCAGATAATGTGCTGGCGCGCGCACTCATCTGGTTGAAACGAGTGAGAGAGCTGGACAACTTAGCAGACATTCTCCATGAAGTTTGCGGATGTCCTGCAGCTTACTTGAATAGCGCATACAGAACATCGTCCTTTCTTGCATCCGTTAAAAAATGTTCATGTAGTAGCTAACTAGACCCAACTTTACGGCAGTTGTATTGAACTTTGTTAACACGCGCGGAACTTTTTGTTCAGTAGCTCTGGCAGCTATACTGAAGGGTGGTACTTTACTAATGGATGTGTTCACAGCACATCCCGTGAGGTTTGCAAGGCTTTGGCTACATGCTTCGTTTTGAAAAGTTCTTGTTTGTTGACCGTCGCTCGCGTCTTTCTTGTCTGCAGGCGCAACATCTACGCGCCCAGCCTGCTGTAGCCAACGACCTGTCGGCCGGTGGCCAAGTGGACGCCGATGGCAAGAAGGACTGGCACGACCGTGCCATGATCAGCCGCGAAGCGCAAGCGAAAGGTCCCGGCGAGCAGGGTGCCGCCTACTTCCTGCCGGCCGGCATGGACAAGAGGAAGGACGAGCTGTACAAGGTCAACGGCTTCAATGCGCTGGCCAGCGATTTCATCGCGCTCAACAGGTCGCTGCCTGACATAAGGCATCCAGGGTGAGTGGCCGCCACTGTGTCTCTGTACTATTAGTTCGGTATAGATCTGCAGGCCACCTTTCGCCGACGGGAAATGCTTCCGTGGCTGTTTTTTTTTTATTATTTACCTGGAAGCGCTTCAAGGACAACAAAACTTTAAAGACGTGGCTATCAGTGTACTTGGGAAATTGAAGCACGTGCTGTATGGCAAAATTACTTCGGCAACAATTCACATTCTCCACCATTCACATTCGTTCAAGGAATTAAACTTCGTGGGCACGGACCAAACACGTGTTTTAGTCTGCGCACGTCGCTACGTTTTATAATGCAATAATTTCGCCACTTTTAAACTAAACAAGTCCGTGTTAGTGCTTAATGTGTCCTCTATGCAGTGATGCCAACTTCTTTGATGCCAATTTTCTTTGAAATAGGGATTCCATACTTTGTTTAGGGAAAAGGGTATATTTGTCCAAATCTAGGCGAAATTCGTGATAGGGCATTGAAACTGTGAAACTGCCGACGTGACGGCATGTTTTGCTTTCAGTGACCACAAAGTACCTTCGCATTAGATGCGAACTATGACTTCTGATCTTCCAGTAGCGCAGTGAACGCATCTCGCCAAGTAAATGATTGGGTGTGGATGTCCCTGGAACTACTATAGAAGTACTGCTATTGCGTTATAGCCGTTTGTACCTATAGCTGTGCTGTCGACATCTGTGCACTCGCAATGAAATATTCATCTGTAACCGGCGAAACAAAGTGTGCTGGAACACCGAACAAAATGGCACAGACAAATCTGTCCGTAAGCGGACACGTATGCCTTACGACGAGCAAGACAATGCGTTCGTGGCGATAAACAGCCTTCGATGCTTGGGCATGCTAAAGTTTATCGCAAACCGCCCATACGCAGAACAATCTTGGACAGGTCATGTGTTTAGGCGACTTTTGCTTTAGAGTGAAAAATAGCCATGTATCTGCGTGCTTCGCTGGAAATGACGCGATCGTGCGTAAGCGGGTGATGCTATGTCAGTACATGATATATATAAAAAAAGTATTTACGTCTTTTGTATTGGCGTGGTAAAGTGGCATAGTGTTTTGACACCTACATTCTGCAGAAGCAGTTTGATGCCCATTTTCCTTACAATTCGAATAAGCTTTCCTGTTAATTTGGAACTATGTTGTAGGTGTAAAGCAATTTTGGACAAAACAGCAAAGTGGATACATGTTGACGTCTTCTTCTGTGAATACTGCTTCAAGCAGGCGGCTGTGTCGTTAACGGAACAACTTGCACGGCAGCATCATTTTAGCTTGGATCCATGACTTAATTATTTGGATATATTCAAACGAGCTTAGACACGAACTGAAACTATAAAATTTGCAGCCTCGTTTACATAACACATGACAAACTTTTATCATTACAGAACTCATGTCTACAAACGTAGCAACCACATTTTTAAAAAAGCTAGGGAATATATAAAAATCCGATTTAGGGAGAAACTGGCTTCGGATGTTGGCGGAGCAGCTTCTACGACTCCATCGGGCTTCAAG
Organism: Dermacentor albipictus; assembly: GCF_038994185.2. NCBI lineage: Eukaryota > Metazoa > Arthropoda > Arachnida > Ixodida > Ixodidae > Dermacentor > Dermacentor albipictus. The sequence goes on along the minus strand of NC_091823.1, from coordinate 52,509,756 downwards.
AGACGACAGGCTTAGCTTTGACGGCACTCCAATTGTATCGCATTGCAGCTCTTGCCTCTCAGTATGCGTCATTCCCGGGATTGAAACATGAATGCAGACCCGCTTTTGTGCCCGCCCTTCTTCTAGGATATGACAATGCGCGTACAGCCTCTCGCGCACTTATCCAGAAAACTGGGTCGGTGTGCCGATGACGGAATTCGCGACATTTATACTGGAAAACGCTGGATTTAAACAACTTTGCTTCTGAGCAACTTTGCTTCTGATTGGCAGGTCATCGCTAGCAGTGCAGCCGGGGCTCGATTGGCTCGATTGCTTGGCCTCGACTGGCTCACAGGGGTGTGGTAGAGAAACGGAAGCTTGTCAAAGCGAATAGCAGAGCCCGAACCAGATCCTCGCCAAAATAACGTCCGGCCAAAAACATGCTCAGAAAACAAGGGCCCATATTCGCAAAGCCCTTCGTTCGTAAGAGATTTTCACCATTGGCTAACCGCCTTTCGCTAATGATATGTCCAGCACCTGGATTGGCTGGAACTTGCTCCAATGATTAAGTATAGCGTACAAGAACCTTTATTGCGACAGCAATATTTGGCGAATTTGATTTCGCTGCCGCCGTCGTTGTGGTGCTCCAAATATAGTCCGAGTGCGAGGAGAATGACCGCCTTATGCTGCGGGGTCCAAGGGCAAACATGCGAGGGTACGCCGAGAAGGATGGTGGCTCTACGCGGCCGTTTACCGCACGCCCAGTGTTGGAGGTCACGTAATCGAGAGCGTGCTAAGGAATTATAGCGCGCGTCTCCTCTTTTGGTCCGGTTGTGGTTGCGCATGGCTGTTCTCGCGGCCGAGCGCATCCGTACTCGCGGCCCGCGCGCCGTACGTTGGAAGTCATCAGGAGTGGGTGCTAGGGCGGCCAGGACTAAGGTCGAGCCGAGATGGCTGGTGTCGTCATGCGCGCTGTATTCCCGCATCCCTGGTGTTTGAGGTTGCGTAATCGGGAGCTTTTTTTTAGGCGTGGCACAATCGAAACGGTGAACCGGGCGGCAGCAGAAAGCGTGTGCCTTTCGTCCAAGCGCATGCGCTCTCCGCTGCCGGGGCTTCTCGTCGTGCCAGCGTTTGTGACAGCGAGTGCGCGGGCTCATCGCGTGAGACCTGTTCGTATTTGCCTCTGCGCGCGACACCAGCCTGGGCAACTCGATAGCAAATGCATTGCTGAAAGGACTCGCAAAACGCGGCCGTTTTCGCGCATCTCTTTACGTCATAGCAAGCTGTCCCGAAGCAGTGGCCTGCGGTTAAAATGCAAGCGCACTTCGGAGCGCATCACCGCGCCCCATTCGCTCGGGGCGAGTTCGCTGGAGGCAGTACTACGTTTCCCCAGACACACACATTCACACACACTTCCACAAAATAAGAAAAAAAAAAGAAGATAGCAGGAATTCGATGCATCCTATAGACTTTGTTGCGTGCATCCCTTTATTTAAATACAGGCAAGTGAGCGATCGAGCACGTTCGAGAGAGAGAGAGAAAGAGAAAGGGAGCAGCATGTTTGCTCGCGCCTCTTCTACCGATCGAGTGTGCGCGGTACAGCGAGGTATGGATATTTGAATCGATCGCTGAGGCACGAGTGCGCTCGAGATTGCCTCGCTGCGCCCTTTTTACTGTCGTGACCGGCTTTTCTCATCTTCGCCCGTCTCGCGAACGCCAACTCCGCGGTGCTGTGTGACTTTTTCCATTTGCATAGCCGGGCGAGAACGGGCTGTCGTACTGCCGTTGGCAACGTGCCCTCGTAACGTGAGTCTAGGGAAGAGGAGTTCGTAGGCGAATCAACGAAGTCAGAGCGCGAGTTCCAATATATATGTATATATATATATATATATATATATATATATATATAGAGAGAGAGAGAGAGAGAGAGACAGAGAACAGTTTAAGGCTACTTGAGTCTCCGAACTGAACGAAACCCGGCCGCTCAGAGCCTTAAGAACAGTGAAAGTGGTCACAAAAGAGAGCGAAGCACTGACTGCAATAGCAAGGTTTGGCGTTGCGCTTGGACTTCTCGGACGGTGTTCCAACTATCGACAATTGGTTGTTCCAAGGCTTTTAAACTTTTCTTGTTGATGAGGCAACAATCATGCTCTGTGGAAACTTGTCTATCGCGTGTTGATGTTGAGCATTTATAAGCGCTTGTATACGGCTTCTGGAAGACAGTTGGAAGTAACTGCGCCCGTACTCTGTACTTGTCTTCTCTGTCCGCGATTTTTTTTTTTTGCGCTGCTCATCAGGGTTTGCAGCTATGAACCAACTAGCCCAAGCAAGTTTTTTACTCCAACTATACGCGGGTTTTGTATAACGCGGACGCGTGGCTGCACCAAACTTTCTGACACCCTTAAATGTTTCAACACACAGGGCCTGTAATGACATCGCGCGTGGTGCTACTACGCTGCTCGTAAAGAGCGGCGGCAATGAATTTACATCACTTTCAGGTTTGAGCACTGATATTGTTTTGCACATTTAGTATTAGGCTGAGAAGGCTTCGGATAAAAGATATGCGCTGTGAATGTTGTGTTTCGTGAAAATTGCTAGCGGCCTGCCATTCTCAAAACTCTGAGGAATAACTTATTCAGCAACGTAAGACCTGGTATGAGTAAATTTAGTGGCAGAAAAAAAAAGCGCAGCTATATAACCCGCCTGTACGGCATGTCTAAGCATATAGCATACGTTTACTTAAATATATGCTGCGCCTCACGGCGACAACGACGGGGAAAAGTCGTTTGGTGCTCCCATATAATTGCTGTCGCAATAATAAATTTGCGAGAAGTATATATGGTATTGAAACGGGTATTACGCATTGAAGAAGAGCACGTATCGGGGCCTCTCAACAAAAAAACATTCTGCGGCTTTCGGCGGCAAAACTTTCCGCAACCTTCAGCCCAGGCAGCCGCAAAACTCGACGCAGTGCTACCGCCGACCTGAGCATCTAAACCTTCAGTCTCCCACAAAGTCCTCGCGCGATCGGCGTTGCGCGACTAACGCGTCCCTCAACTTGGCTGCGAGAGACTGGCGGAGAAAGTCCAAGTACACGAAAACGGAAAAACGAAAATGGAACTTGCAGTAAGAGTCGAAGAAATCAATGTCGTATCGAAGGAATGTCGTGCTTCGCAGCATGTGTTTGTTTCAGTGTTGATATTTAGGCAGCGTTTGTTTTTTTTTGTTGCTTAATTACGCAGAGAACAGAGCCGATGACTGGTGCATCCGTATGCATAGCGACGGTACAGATGGGCTATACGTATATGCCGACTCATTTTATGTGTTGCCTGTACTGAGTCATGTCGGGCGACGTCGTAGCTTCCATGAAACGTTAGTCTGTGGGAGACCTGGAGAAAAAAACCGGATAAAATATTAGCAGTTAAAAAATTGGCAGAGGCGGGGCTGTATGGAATCTGTTTAGATTAAAGATGTAAGTGGTTGAAAAAAACCTGGAAAATGTCGGAAAAAGTAATGTTCCTTCTTTTCTTTGTTTTCCAATCAGAATAACATTGAAAAAAAAGAAGAAAGATTCCCCGCAGAATTCTTCTGTTTTCGACGTATGTAAAAGTTTGGTCAAAATAATGAGTTAGGGAGTCTGCGAAGCACCCAGCTAGAAGCAGCTGGGTGCATCCACCAACCTTTGAGCCCTCTCGCTTGTCGCCTACTGCAGATTCTTCCCCCTTCTTCTGCGGCATGTGAAAGAAACTGGTCAAAGTTTGAAAGCGTGCACACCAAGCTACGCAACAGGGTCCCAGGGGATCGGGCTCAAAAACTTGCGTACGTGCACTCGAACCCCAATGACCGGAAGGCTTCGTCCGCTGCACAGCGAGGCGTTGTCGCGTCTAGCGGAAATTAATCGGACACCGATTGACACAAATGTCGGTCTTCACGCTTTGATGTGAAATCGATGCCTTGACGTAAAACCGTGCCTAAATTTTAAACCCGGAAGCTGTGCTGGGCCTTTTATGATGCAGTGATGTGAAAGGTATATTCTTTTCAGTGTTAGAAAATAAATGTATCGGGTTTTTCCTTGCACTTTGAGCAATAGTTCTTTTTTCAATATTTCGTATTCTTCGGAAAAGAAAGAAACATGAAAGAAACCAGTTCCTTTTCTCACGCCCTTCAAAATTTCATAAAATTTTACATCTATGGTTTAGATCGCGATGGCGCAGCTTCCGCGATCTGGTCAGGTCATTGCAGTGGTTCCTTCCTATCGCTTCACCGGGTTTTGTGTGTTTGTAAGTTTTGTCGCTTTGTGCGTTTCTCGACTATGCAATGCACTGGCTTGAATGGGGCGTCCTCGAATATTGTGTTTTAACCCTCGCATTAAGAAATGTGCCCTAAATTAAAGCCCATGGTTGACTTGGTCAAAGCAGCGCCTGACGTGAACGCGCCGAAGAAAACACATTGAGCATCTTGAGCGCGTTCACGCCAAGCGTTATTTTGCCCGAGTAAAGTACGGCCTTCAAGTTGAGGCGCATTTTCGAATACGGAGGCTATAGTGTGGCGATCTTTGGGAATTGAGGAGAATGGAATATTTGACCAATCCGAAAAGCAACAAACATTGGGTGTATCCTGCCAATACTGGAAGATTTGAGTGTTTGTAGGATGTAAATATATCAAGGTATATAACAAAATACGTGCATTACGTCAAGGTACCTTTTTGTTACATTTACATTTGGATTGCTGCTTCAGGATAAATTATTTCAAGATGCGTTTATTAACAATCCCACTTTTATAGCACGCTATAGCGCGGCGTCATTTACGCGGCGTGCATATCTTGCTTCTAGAGGTTATGTCGGCAAAGAACTTAAAGCCCAATAATTCTATTTCGTACAGAGCCGTGATATTACTTAATTGCAACATTCAAAGTTTGCACACCTCTGCTCATTGAGGTTGTTCAAGTGAGATAGCAAGTTTACATGAATTCTGGCAGAACCAATGTTTCAGACAATCGGTTTTGTCCGCTTTATTAGCGGTGAGGCATTCTTCCCGTTTCTGAATAAATGGTGAACTTTTGTTCCGTGAGGACGCCTGAAGAATGCAATGCCGAGTAAATGCGGAGCAACTGTTTGGAACGACGGAAGTAAGGGCCATTATTCACGAAAAGCTCGTACGGCAGAATTTTTCTCAAGAGAAAATTACAGCCAACTCTGATGCTGGACATCCACCAACAGTAACGAAGGCGACCAGCCAATGACTAAGGACACTTACGAATAAAAATATATGTGAACTCGACCCAAGGTGCAGAGCGTTGCGTAACAAAGATGCGACGGTGATGCCGTCGTGCACCGTGAGAGCGTACATTTTTTTTAAGTGAATTTTTTTGCGAACTATCCCGAACTTCGCTGACCGTGGCTGCTGCTGCTGTCTTGACCAATAGCTCACAAAAATTAATTACATGCCCGATGATAGGATCAGATCTCGGCCCCCAGGGGCCGTATTCGGAAACGATCTACTTAGGCGATACTGTCGCCTTGGCTACGCCTCCGCCAACGTCGCGCGCTGATTGGCTATTTTAGCAAAACCGGAAAATAAATAGCACCATCTAGTAGTTCAGGCCTACGGGAATTTGACATCGCGGTGTTGTTGGATGCTTCCGACATATTGGGACATTCCGACATATTGACATACTGGCGCTTCTTTTCGCGGTCGGTTGGTGGTGTAGTGTAGTAGGGACAAGAGAGTTGGTAGTTTATAGTATTTTCTTGATGGCCGTTTGCTCGTAGTTTTGCGCAGCTATATTTATTGACTGTTGATTGGCTATTGCATTGTGGTGCCTTGTGTAAGTGACAGTTTTCGGTGGCAGTGTTTTGGAACAGCTGGCAGCGGCACCACGACAACGCGTTGCTCGCGTGGTCGGGGGGGAAGTGTAGCAAAGGCAAGTCAGATGATGCCGCTCTGGCGGTGCACGATGGCTGACACACAGACGCGGAAACAGTGTTTCGAAACCGCGCTAATTGTAGCACGATTTATTCATTAAAATAAAAGATTTCACACTTCCTTTGTTTTCAATTTATTTTACCTAAAGCGACCGTGGCCAACCGTATACTGAGTGCGCAGAACGCGCACTGCAGCCATTACACACTCGAAAACAACGCACCCGAGCAGCTCTGCACTCGCCCGGTGCGCTCTCTCGTGCGTTGCCAAGCGTTCGAGAGCGCGTGTCGTTAGTTCATGCTGTCGTCACGGGAAGCAGCCGGTTGATTTATCTAACGTGACCATCGCCGAGGCGATAATATCACCGAAGTGCATCGTATCACAATACGGCCCCAGCACAGCAGCCGTCTGCTCTAATCATCATATGCCAGAATCGCACGTATTGTCCCCCCCCCCCCCCTTACTGCTGAAGTGAAGCACATTTCCGCAACGGTTTTCGCACAACAATGGCGTCCAAAGTTTTCGTTGTTGCAGGTTATTTTTCGTTCCTTCTTCTGCTTTATCGAGGCGGTGCAAGACTTCGTCGGCCCTTGTTCGCAACGCACGTGTAGCCTCTTTTGCGTTTCATTGATGATGGCATCGCGGTGTTAAAATCGCGCGTGGTATCTCTGCTGTCTTTAAAATATGTACGCGGGAATGCAGCTAGAATGCCATTTTAATGTCTCGGCGATTACGATTCTCTAATTTAATTACTTTCGTGGCGCTTTCTCAAGCGCGGTAATCGCGGCTGGCCTGGCGACGTGCGCTTTTACAGTGGCCGATGAACGATGCGCCTCCTTAAGTAAATTGGTTCTTTGTGACTTGTGATGCTAGTATTGAGGCTGTTCGTTTTCTTTTTTGCTTCCTCGCTCAAATGGACTTAACGCGAGCGTCACTATTGAACCGCAAAGTAAATAATCGGACGGATTCAGATGCTCTTTCGCTAATAATGGCGAGACACGTGTTTTGAAGACCGCAAAACAGCGTCGTCGGCTTCCATTTATTTGTGTGCGCTGACCGGCGCTGCTCCAGGATAGACTATTACGTTGATTGTGCCGTGCAGCACTGCCCCATTATTTAATTATTCAATTAATATAGCGCGATTCCGGCGCTTATTTTGGCCCACTATTTAATTATTCAATTAAAACAGCGCGATGCCCGAGCTCTGCGCTCATGCATCGCGTGCTGTCGTGTCTGGCCTTTTTTTGGCATCTTCAGACGGGCGTAATTTATACTTTGGAGCGCGGTCGGTCGTTCTGGCCTGTAGTGGCCATCATTGCATCAAGTTCCAGACTTTTTTTCATGTTGCCCGTTACTCTTCACGTAAAAACAAATGGCTGCAGTCAATTCCTCTTTGGCACTCGCTCGCTCATTCACTGACCGACGCACTCTACGCAGTTGAAAAGTGACGCACGCGTTAAGGCCGCCTGAACGAAGGAGCAAAACAGAAAAGAAAGAACTGTTTCTAACTCACTCACTTGGCTCTCTCACTCGTTCCTTCACTAAACTCATTCCTTACTCGATGTATGCGCTATATAAATGATGCCCGTGTTAATTCCACCTGAGCGAGGGAGCAAAATAGAAAAGAATGAAAGGAATAACTCGCTCGCTCGCTCGCTCGCTCACTCACTCACTCACTCACTCACTCACTCACTCACTCACTCACTCACTCACTCACTCACTCACTCACTCACTCACTCACTCACTCACTCACTCACTCACTCACTCACTCACTCACTCACTCACTCACTCACTCACTCACTCACTCACTCACTCACTCACTCACTCACTCACTCACTCACTCACTCACTCACTCACTCACTCACTCACTCACTCACTCACTCACTCACTCACTCACTCACTCACTCACTCACTCACTCACTCACTCACTCACTCTCATTCATTCATTCATTCATTCATTCATTCATTCATTCACTGCACTTCCCACGTTTTTCCGAATAGCTGCGTGCTGTCATACACGGCCCTATAGCCCTGAATACACGCTACTGCAGATTATGCACGTACGGTGACGTGTAGCTGATTTAGTCCTTGCGGCATAAAGTCAGAAAAAAAAACAGGATTGTACGAGAAGGCACGGTTTTTACGTACACACAGCCGGCTCAGGGCTAAGAAAAATAGCTACTTCCCTATGCCCTAGCTTTCTTTGACACTCGTTCCGGCGCTCCCTTCGTGCTACCGGGAGTTGCGCCCAAGTAGGCTGTGTGTGTATAGGCCAGACTGTTTGCGTAGGCAAGCGGAGTGGGCTTCACCGCACGGTTCTCTTCACCTTCTACTCGGATCGGTTTATTTTCCCACGGCGCGTGCCCCGGCAACGAATTGAGCGAAAGCCTGGCCTGTTTTGATATTTTAATTTGCTGTATAAACGGGGTTATCACTTCTTTTCCGCACTTCCTTCGTTTTTTTTTCTTTTCTAGTCGCCGCTCTAGGCAATGTGCTCGGTCGCAAGGACCTTATTTAAAACGCAAATGTGAACCCGCCTGTCTTTCGCCTGTGTATTTATTTTTCCTAACCCTTTCTCTATGTATTATCCCGCCTCGGGCCTCCTGTGCTTTTCTGAAGGTTTTGCTTCAGTTTTGTGTGGATCTGTCGCGAGTGTTTCTTGCCCGCCTGAAGTTTTCCTCACAGCGGAAACGTTACTGCGTGTGCATTCGTTAAGAAGGACGGCCTGGACGCTTTTATTCTTGTACTTCGTCTGACTGCTTCATTTTCGTTCTCTGACGTCGTGGTCTCCAGACACCGCTGCGTACTTTATTTTTGCTTGGATATCGCATTAGCTATATAAGTAAACACTCGCACTAAATTTTTCTTCTCTTCTCTTTGAGTGTCTTTTTCTAGTGGTGAGAATCATCTGACATTTAGGACGACACTTGAAAAACATTCGTGAATTAAATGCAGCGAATATAGCGCGATGTGATGATCGTCGCTCTTGGCTAAACGCGAAGTCAATGTCACATAATAGAACGCTTCCTAAAGTGGCGTAGTCAAAGGAGGGTTAGACGTATCGGCTCCGGTACGGAAACCTTGTTCACTCTTGGACTGAACACTCCTGAGCAATGCTTCCACGTGGAAGCCGTAACGTCTAACCCCCTCTTCTGTTTTCTTTCTTTCCTGCCCCTATTGCGAGTCGACTAGACAAGATGTCGTCCAATTAATAATTTCGCGACGTATATCACCTTCGACTTGAAGACGTGTTTCCCTTCGACATTACGTTTTAGACGTTGATGGAGAAGACGCCCAGCCTTTCTCCTAACAAGGAACGCGCGCATGAGTATCGAGCCGCGCGTACAGAGGGAGCCCCCAGAAATTTGAAGCGCACTCCATATATGGCTCGCTCTGTCCTATACCGACCCTTGGTATTGTCTTCGCTTTTGTGCGCATGGGAGTTCCCATTGTGTTGCGGGTCTGTCTGCGTTGCCGTTTCCTCCTATCCCCCGTGGACCTCCACAGCACTCCGGCTTCTTCTGAAGCCGTAACAGTAGCGTTGTCGCTAAGAAAAGAGCTCGCGGGGCAGTGAGTTCGGTCCACGCGCCCTTTGTTAAAGCGGGCGAGATAAAAGGGGAGCGTGGTACGCGGCCGCGACCGTTTTCCGCTTCCTACACACGCACGCGTGCACATACACACCCACATAGACGTATAAGGGGGCGCGCTGTGGTGCCCGCGGAAGAGTGCACAAAGGGCACATCATGTACTCTGTGCGATAGTGGCACGCCGCAGCCTATTTGCTCGCCGTTCGCGAGGCTCAGCTCTTGCAGCACCGTTGTTTCCGAGCCGATTCAATTGTGCTGCTGATCGAAGCAGAGTGGATCGTCGGAGATAAAGTAAACGCAAGTGAAAGGCCAGCACTGTACTAGCTTGATTATTTCCGGGTTGTATTCATAAGCAAAATATTTCCCGAATCCTTGGCTTCTTACACTGGCCCTCGACGCGGTAGCATAGCACACTTGGAACATATGCTCTGGCGGTGCTCCGCGTTACGCAGCGACAAGGACAACACCAAAGAGCGTTGGGACGCGGCTCTCCGTAGCCCCTAACTAGAAGAACAGACATGGGCAGTCCATCAAGCCCGCGATGAGGCCGAGAGGCTAGGTCTTCCGGTCCCGATGTGGGAGCGGCCGGCTTCGGGCTAAGAATCTAGCGCGACCTGAAGGACCTGAATAATGTTTTCCATACCATACCATAGACTGCCCTCACCGTAGCTCATGCGGAGAAACGGTTCTGGCAGGCGAAACGGTGTATTTTAATGGATTTAGCGCTGTTTTCTGGCTGTCTCTGTTGTTAGGACTTTGAGCAAATGCTGGGAAGAGGTAAGCTCGAGAGACGAGAGCGCTGGGCGATATCGTGGGGCCGCGGTCGCGGATAATGATAATGACGCGGGAAACTGGCGATCACGGATGACCACGTGCGACGTGAGAAAATGAACAGAAAATGAAATGAAAAAGAAAATGAGCGTAGCTGATATAGAGGCGGATATGGTTAATGCGGAGGAAACTGTAGGGCAGGCACAAGAAGAGGTGGTTGGCGTTGCGCATGACAGGAGGTAATTTTTAGCGTCGTTTTCTAGCTCTTAATTGTGGTCAGTTCGCTGCAAGCTTCTCATTCACGCCGTCGTTGGGATTGTGTACAGCTTGTCGGTTGTCCCCGTCGCCGGTGCTGACGATGTATTCTGCCAATACGTGGTTCTCCCTCGGGCCGAGCAGGCCGGGACCTCAGCGCGTGGTGTATGTGTCGCAGTTCTGCGTTGTCCTTTACTCTTCCATTTTTCGTGTCTCGTTCCCTTTGCGTTCTTTACGCAGTCGAAGCACCACTGTACTTCTGCACCGTGGAAGGAACTCGATGCTCATTACGTGTGATGTCTTTCATGTCTCCCGCTGTTTCTCTCTCTCTTTCTCGCAGTATTGCCAGGGTCACTCATGCGCAGGTTTATTTAGTGTTCGCCTCCTTAGTCATTGCCGCTTGCTTCTCGGTGACCATTAGTTCGGCCGTTTCGTTGTTGAAGTTTTTATTCCTCTGCCGGTGCAACATGCTGCTGTTTCTTATTACGATGCTGTTGCATTGTATGCACTCCTTTTTTGTTATGAGCACTGCTCGGTGCAGTGTTTCCTTACCAATTGGTAATGTCCTTAAACCTTGTCTGACGCAGTCATGTGGGTGTCAACTTTGCGGCACAGAGCCAAGACGTCCTGAATATACGTGACGTAGGGCTCCGTTGACGTCTGCACACGACCGGAAAGCGCCTTCTGCGCGGAAAGTTGGTGACCGTAGGGGTTGCCGAACAAGTCTCGAAGCTTTTGCTTAAGCGAATCCCAACTGGTCAGCTCATCTTCGTGCGTCCGATACCAAACTCGAGGTGTGCCACCGAGGTAAAAGACGACGTTGGCGAGCATGATAGTTGGGTCCCACCGGTTATTGCGGCTGACGTGTTCGTAAAGGCTGATCCAGTCCTCGACGTCTTCCCCATCTTTTGCCGAGAATACGCCAGGATCACGGGGAGCGGAGAGGGTGATGTAGGTCGTCGAAGTGGCAGCAGATGTCGGAGCCGGTGGAGTCGGGTTGGCGTCGCCGGGAGCCATGAAGGTAGGCTCGACGTACCGTCCACTGCGAAGCTCCGTGACGAGGTACAGGGAACGTCCACCTCCATCAAATATGTTACGTAGGAAGACGCAGACGACAAGCTATGTACAAATATATTTACAAGGAAAATACGCTGCGCTTGGCCAAGAGGCGACAGCCCGCGCTAGCTTCTAAATCGTCGTCGTCGTCTTCACACTGCTGGCCTTTCGTGATCGCACATATTGTGCCGTAGCAATATTGTGCTTTTGCCTTACTCATCACTAAGCGTCTTATCCACTGTAGCTTTGTGAGGACAAACTTTCCTGTCCCGTTTGATGAAGAGCGCGGGAATGTCCAACCACTATGTAGAGAAGGTCGCGCGAAGGTTTGAGAGCTGTTGGCGCAATTCCCAAGAAGTATCCGGAAGATCATAGAGAAACATTATGATTGGTATGCAGGGCAGGCTCAGGTCAAATCGAGTTGCGCTGTGACCTGTGCGTCCGCAGGTGTTATTTCTGCGCACGCATCACTGTATGTTTACATACTAGAAGTTTACATGTATGCGTACAGATATCGTAAGCCGGTTGTGTGTAAAGTCCTCCTCCTCCTCCTCCTCTTCTTCTTCTTCTTGTTATTATCATTATTATTATTATTTTGCGTAGCTCAGCTTATCGACTATCTTGCACCAATATACCATGCAATGGTAGTCGACCTCGTCTTGGAACATGAAGATTATCTTAAACACGGTTCGGGTTCGGCTTAGCGTCGATGACCGGATGTGCCATTTTACGCAGTGTCGATGACGCTCTAACGGCCTTGATCCCGCTATCTTTAGATTGTTGTGTATTGTGGCGATTTCGTGCCCTACGCAGGCGCTAAGCTGCGATGAAATTTGGCGTCTGAATGGTTTATTGATGAGCGGCTGCAGTGCACTGGGATAATGAAAGTAGACGCCTGTGTACGAGGTGGCATTACCCGCCGTGGTTGCTCAGTGGCTATGGTGTTGGGCTGCTGAGCACGAGGTCGCGGGATCGAATCCCGGCCACGGCGGCCGCATTTCGATGGGGGCGAAATGCGAAAACACCCGTGTGCTTAGATTTAGGTGCACGTTAAAGAACCCCAGGTGGTCAAAATTTCCGGAGTCCCCCACTACGGCGTGCCTCATAATCAGAAAGTGGTTTTGGCACGTAAAACCCCAAATATTATTATTATTGAGGTGGCATTGTAGAAGCTGCCATAAGTAGTCAAATTATGTACGACCTTTCATAGCCAATTTGCATCGGGAAAACACAGTGCTCTGATGCCATGACAGAAACCAGTGACACTTGTGCTCATGCATGTTAAACTACCAAACTTCGAATTTTCGTTTGCAGGATTATGGGGGTGCTCAAAAAAAAAAAAACAAGGCTAGAAAGAGAGGCAGAAACTCAGATTGATAGCGAACGAAACCGGACAACAAACAATTTGACAAGAAGTGTCCTTGTAGATTCCAGCTTGGGCATTTGTTCCGCCACCGCGCTGGCCTTAATGGTATTGGAGCGCCAAGAAACACACACCGAAAACAGAGCCACAACAAGCGTTTGTATTTCGGTTTAGAGTGTGTGTGTGTGTGTGTGTGTTTTTGCGTTTGGGTGGGTGAGTGGGGGGGTGTGTGTATGCGTACGTGTGTGTGTGTGCATGTGTGGGTGTGACTGTGCGTGCGTGCGCGCGCGCACACACACACACATGAATATATACAAACTAGCCCAGCTCTCCACCCTCCTGCACTCCCTTACTGCATTCCAATCTCATCGTGCCCTTTCCTCCGCATCTTTTTGTCGCGCTTTGTAACCCTTGAAATGTGGTCGCATTAGGTATTGCCTATTTCGACCTAATGACAGCGCCCTGTAGGTTCCAAGAAATGACGCTGTCTATTCTCGTGGCCGAGAAGAAGAGGAAACGAGCAGAAACAAGCGGACATGGCTACACGCTGTCCAGCCAGAGTGATAGATGCGTGGCTCTGCGCTCTATCCCAAGAGCAGTTGGCCTGCAGGGCGCTGAGCGGTGCAACCTCTGCCGCAGGCTTAGCTCAGCCTCCCGTGTGGCTCGATGAGTTTGCGATCCCCTCCCACTTCAGTTCCGCTCTTCTACTCGCCTCGGTAGCGGAAAGAGCCAGCTTGTTTGTTTTCAAGGACCGGCCGTAAAAAACCAGAAAGGAGGTATCGAAACGGCAGAGCGAGCAAGAAGCAGCGGGTATATATACTGCCCCGGAAAACGGGGGTTGCTGCTGTGGCCTCCTCCTCCTCCTCCTCCTCCTCCTCCTCTTCTCAATTTCCTTTATTTCCATTCGCCTACGTTTGATCGTGGTGTGCGGGGCTCGTTTTACCAGTGCACTGGCCGGTGGGAAAAAAGAACAGAAAATAAATGACTGCCTGAACTTTTTTTTTTCATTCTCTTCGTATCACAACAACGACCGTGCGAACGCCGGTGGCACGCTTTGTTTTCTTTTCTTCTCTTCTTTGCAGTTCTTTTCTCTCGAGTTCGTCGCGATATAAGAGAAGCACGAAGGCCGTGAGCGCAAAATTGCTGCTTTCATTCCTTGCGTCTTCCTGGTTCGCGTACTGCCCGGTCATTGCTTCGTAGAGCGATGGAAGGAGCTTTCAGAAGTTCTCTCGACGTACTTTCTTTCTTGCAGTTGGCTTTAGTTACTTATTTTTTTCATCGAGCGTAAGAAACAGAAGCATTACTCGTATCATGCCCGGTTCCGTGGACGAATGGAAAAGCCCAGTGGTCTCGGCCTTTAACTGTTCTGTTTTTGTTTACCTTGGAAACGGCGATGGCACTTTCCGGTGATTGCCGTCACTAGCGTTCAAAGTAACTTATTGTAGGAGGTCACGTGTTGTAGAGTTGGTGCGTGTGCGTTCTCTTCCCGTCCACAAGTTTATGCAGCTTTAGCAGGTGTTCGGGTGAAATTTAGTGCTCGATTGACAAACGTTTTTGCGTATGGCGTGCTATTGTGAACAAAGCAGCTTACATGCATAGCTCAATTTTGAATCTTACTATGGTATTTCACGTGAAGAAAACCGCCAAAGCGTCCGATGGGTATTGTGCAATTTAGTGACATTAGACGTGCAGCCTGTTTTGATGTTGTGCCTGTATCCGCATTGGCAGTGTTTTTGTCCCTGATAATCTCGATACCTCTGCCCTCCCTCCCCCCAAAAAACAAAACTAAGTCGCGTATTTGAATGGCACTGTGTGCTGGTATACATTCTGGGGACAGCTAAGGAACACTTTCTGCTGTCGTGGTTGTAGGAGTTAAAACCCGTCAGAGGCTCGTGACAGCCGGCAGACGTTTCTCGCTTACCCTGAAAATACTGGCTTTCCGTGTAGGTTTCTTTGTTTATCGGAAGGTATGAGCGGGAGCGAACAAGGGACCTGGCGCGGAAGGTTTGCCTGCTCTGGGCGTATTCATAGAGCGATTGACGTGAAAAATAGGAACAGCCACCCCTATGTCCTCCGGCCACAGTGCGTTTACCTTATCGCGTGCCTCAGTTCGCATTGGCACCCCGGACAATCTAGTTCGTAAGACGAAGACTACGTGAGAGCCGGCTCTTATGACAGCCTATACTAGAGAAGGCCTTCTTCGAGACGGCGACCTGTGGTGCCTCGGGCTCGAATACGCCCTTGACGTCATCGTCCTCCGGCTCTTGTGTCTGGGGCAGAGGCCGTCGGTGCGTCGCAGCTTGCCGAGAGGGTCGCGTGCAACGCATTAGCCCCGGGAGAAATGGGCGAGAAAGCAGCTTGCGCGCCCTTTGAGCCTTCGCACCTAGCGCGGCTCTGTGTGCACCTCGATGTAATATTTATACGCGCAGTGCGTGATATGCCTCGGCCCAAGGCATATTCCAGCTCTTCCGCGCTTGCATGATTCTACCCACGCCCCCTCTCTCACTCTCTCTTCCTCCTCGTCTGTCGACCTGTATGAGAGCCTCCCTGTTGAGAGCTTCCTCCGAGTACCGCGTCTCCACTCTCGTCTTCTTTCCTCTTTGGCGTGCCTCCGGCTCTTATGCGCGCGCCCAGGAACACGCATATTGCGTTAGCTAAATTTCCGCCGGATCTCCCACGACGCTCGCGTCCATTCGTGACTTTGTATTTCTTTCTTCATTTTCTTTCGTTTCTTTTTTCTCTTCATCTCTGTTCACCTCCGCCCATCATTGGTGACCCCGGGGAGGTCGTAGTGCGAAACCCACTACAGCTGCAGCGGCGTGCGCTCGGGTGCCGTTCAACGTATACGAGTCTGTACAGAGCGTCACGCCTTGCGGTTCACCGAGCGTTCGAAGCACCGCAGAGCCCCCAGCGACGCCCCGCGTGTGGCCTATGAAGCATTGTTTGCTTGTATTCAGCAATGCAGACATTGAGATCTATGTGTGTCAGAATTCGCGCAATCTGTTGGCTATTTGTTGTTCGCCTCAAATGGACGTTGAATCACTTTCTGAGACACCGCGGTGGGTGCGTGTATTGCATGCGTAGCTTCTTTGTCACTTTCATCGTTTGATTGTGGTAACGGTCTGGTGGGAAGTCAAATCTATATGAGTATGATGCAAGGATCCCTGTCACGACTGCATTGGCCCTGCTCACGAAATGGGTCAGTGATATAGGTCCTTTTACGACGGTCTTGCCGTAGTCAGCTTAATGGCTCAGTGTGGGCGATGCTATTCGCTAATGGCTTAGAATGCAAAGGCAGCAACTTGGCTTCGCCATGCGCCAGCACTTGAAATAGCGCATCAATAGTCAGCCTGCAGGGCGCCCCTGGTGCGCCTTCCACCCACCAAACACCTGTAAACTAATAAATAACTATAGAAATTGTCGGCCGTGAGAACAGCGATGTCTGCTCGACAATTGTCATTTTGTTGCGCTGAGCTTTAACACTGAGAGAATGAGTGACGATAAGAAGGAAGGACATAACACAGACTGCCAACTCTTTAATCTTGTCAGTGAACACGTTGATAGACGTGATAGGAGTGACCGATGTGGCAAGACCACGACAACTGACGGTGCGGCCCGCCAGAACAACTGATTTTACCGGCACCCCTTGAATTCTGCCAAATCGTATTCGCCAAGCGGGATAGAGGAAGCACTTGTGTTTTTCTTTTGTGATTGCAAGGACTTTACATCCTTCTCTTCCCATTTTTGTTTCTGCTTTTCTGATTGCTTTTGTCCTATCTAACAGGGTTGAACGTTTGCACTTCTTACAGTCCGCCGCCAAGTTGCTTGTCGCTGCAGCTAACTGACACGTCTATTTGTGC
Organism: Dermacentor albipictus; assembly: GCF_038994185.2. Lineage (NCBI taxonomy): Eukaryota > Metazoa > Arthropoda > Arachnida > Ixodida > Ixodidae > Dermacentor > Dermacentor albipictus. Next base: position 52,492,963 of record NC_091823.1, on the reverse strand, counting down.
TCCCGTAATCTTCTCAACAATCGAGTCAATTTAAGGCGATGGTCAGACTGCTCAAGCTATGGAGTCTCGGGTAAGTTGATGAGAACGCCGTGGAGCGACTGCCATATAAACTTCGACGGGATGCCTGTTAAATGACATTAGAAGGCTGTTTTGCTTCTTTAGACCTAGCCAACGCCCGAAGCGTCTCGTGGCCTTAGCCTTTGGGCAAGAATATTTAGTCGTTTAATAGGATACAAACAAGGAAAGAAAGAGATAAATAAAGGTTCAGCTCCAAAAATATTTTGTCGGCAAGATTATTGCGAAAATTTCAGTGACATGCGCGTACTTATGCCGCCAATTCTTGGCCACGTGAGGCTACTCATGCGTCTGTCAACGTCCTTCAAGTCGGTGTGGACAATCACGTAACCTGTAATTGTTCGTGCGCGTTCTTGCAAGCAAGCATGTTGCTATGCTGCCTTTCCCGCATGTTAAAACGCGTGTGACCTGCAAATTATTAAAACAAGAGAATAAAGGATTTTGCAGGGCACGTTGCCGCTGTCAAGAGGCTGCCGCAAGGTTAATGCGGAGGGCTTCCAAAGATCCCTCCTCTCCCGTCTACGTCTGGCGCTGGCTTTATTGCCTCGAAAAGCGCGCAATGCTGCGCGCCTCTGGCCCGTTGGCGAGCTGAGCAAAATTAACTTCGGTCCCTGCTTTCGCCCCGCTCTTCGGTTGCTCGTGCCCCCTTATACGCTAGATCCACATCTTTGTTTTCATTGCAACCGGCGTCCTCCGCGAAGTAGTCATATCCCATCAGGCTAGGCTGGCTGCCCTCGCCGACTGCGCGGCCCGTTTTTGCAGCGTTAGCGCCGCTTGGTATCTCTTGGCAACGGAGCTCAGTGCGACAGGATACTACAGTAGAGCTGCTACTAAGGGTCGGGCTCTCTCTCTCTCTCTGTATCTCTCTCTCTTTCTCTCTCTCTCGTTCCTACTTGCACTTCGACTCTCCGCGCATTCCCGCGTCGCGCCGTTCTTACCCAAGAAGAAAAATTGGTGTGTGTCGGGAAAAGTTCCACGTTCCGCGGTTTCCTTTCATCGTGCGTTTGCCGTTATAGTTACTCCTTTCTGCTGCGGGAACTGCTGGCGTGCGCGCATCGCTGGCTTGCGCTTTACGCTGTTGGTCGTGCAGTGGCTGTCTGTGTATGCGGCGCTCTCTTGCCTTCGTTCGTGGAACTCGGGTTTTTGCGCTGCTTTCTCGCTTTTGTAGGCTGAATGTCTACTGCCTCTTTCTTTTCCTGCAGGGTTGTGTGCTTTGGGAACTAGAACGCAGACTCGAGGCCTTCTTCCATCAGTTCGGTAATGTCTTCTTGTTGCTTAAGTCCCAAGTGTTTCATAGCGATGACTGTTACGAGCTGTTGTCCTACTTGGTAATATCGCATGTCTTCGGCGGTGGTTGTCGCACGACGTTGCACAGGTTTTGTTCAAGTGGTGGTGCATCATGGTGCAAGCAAGTGAATCGTACTACTATACATGCAACATCGCACCGCTGTGCACGGTGCCTGCTGAGAAAATACTTTTTTAGTGAGCTGATCTGTCAATACGTTTGAATGAAAAATTAAATTATGGGGTTTTACGTGCCAAAACCACGATCTGGTTATGAGATGCACCCCGTCATGAAAGACTCCGGAAATTTGAACCACCTGGGGTTCTCTAACGGGCACCTAAATCTAACTACAAGAGTGATTTCGCCCTCGTCGAAATGCGGCCGCCGTGGCAGGAATTCGATCCTGCGACTTCGTGCTTAGCAGCTCAACGCCATAGCCACTAAGCAACTACGGCGGGTATCGTTACATTTGACTTAAGCGTTACTGACATTTAGTAATTCGAAAGCCGTTAGACTGTATGCGCATTATGGCTTGCACGGTACGCGAGTCCTTTAGGTCAACGCGTTCGACTTATGAAAAGGTGTGCAGAGCAACCGCTTAGCGTCGGCTTAGCAGCAGTCCTGCCCACGATAACTATTGCTCTGCCCATTGCGCGTGTCCTGGAGGGATCTCAATGTCAACGCATGGTGGAGCTACTGTTAAGGGGCTCTTAGCTATCGCTACCTTTCTTTCTGTGAGTTTTATATGCACAAGGACTGCTTTGTTTATCAAGTGACACCCATGTTCGAGCGCATTGCTTGTTGTATTATGGGCAAGTGCTCATAGCTAAGGAAGGCTAACTGCTGGACTAGTTGGTCTTGCAGAGCTGTTGCGGGGAATGAACGAAATAAAGGGGAAAAAACAATGACGGGCACAGAAACTGTTTATATCGTCCGCATCAATCGAGATGGAATATAAGAGATAGAAAATAAACGAAAACAACGCGCAGCCTTCCCGCGCCCCCTCCCCCGCCCCATTTTGCCCCCTCATGATCACCTGCGGAAGTGACTCGGCATGACTGTGTAACCTGTGGCTAAACCTTTAGTCACACCTACGTCGCACGCACTGGTGAGCGTGAGAAAGCAAAAGTTGTTAAAAGGTCACTCTTTCTTGACACATTCTAGTTTTCTAGACCAATTATAGTTTACTATAGCTTATTTGGGGTTAAATTTCTTTTTACAATCCATTGATTAGTCGTCCTTTGCACAATAAAATGCCGCTTTTTCTATTTGGATGGTGTCTGTCGGGCATGTATGCGCTCTTGAGACCTGTGCATTCAGGACGTGCATTGACTGTGTAATTTTGACTGCGCGACTGAGGGCGTACGTGCAATCATTTCGTCGTCACCTCCGTAAGCAACAGACTGATCTCAAAGTTTGGCACTGCTGTTACCTGGGCATTGATGCGGCTTTCAGATTGGTTTAACATGTTTTCTTCGGTCGCTCTTGGTAGAATTTGGGTAAAGGCCATGAAATCGTAAGCAGTTGAAGAGCGTTTCTACTTCATGGAAAAGAAAGATCGATGTAATTTCTTATAGCAGGCATCTCCCGAAGAGAATGAGTGTGCAGGCTGCCGTGCAGATAGTGAGATGCAGTCAGTTTTTGAATGCTAATTACTCGTTCCTTCTTACAGCAGGCCACATTGTGTGTATTAACTTATTCCTACGGTGACGGAGAACACGCAGACTTTCTTTTCAACCTGTCATGCATAACGCTAAAGTTTTACATCTTTTAACAGCGCAGCTGCAACTACTCAGGGACATAATTCAAGGCTAATCTCCTATGCAGATAGAATTACATTCCCCGTCTCATGCACGAACACTGAGGGGGAAGCGTGCAAGGGTAAAGCGGCCGTTGACGAGGAACGAGCGTGAAATAAAGCGACATAAGCGCATGTACATTGGCGCTGCTGTCATAAGCGGGAAGCCTTGCTGTGCTGGGCCTGACAGGTTTCAGCTCGAGAGCGACATGGGAGGGTGCTTAATCAGTCCGTTGAGTGACCCGTGAGGCTGGACCGTCCGCGATCATTAACACGTCACGCTGAGGCGCAGCCGTGAATGAGACAGCGCGCTTTGCGTGTTAGGTGGCCCGATGGGATGCGGACGTTTCTACCTTAGCGCGTCGACACCATGAAACCGTTAAGGAAGAGGTGATGAGAGTTGGCAGACGCAGACAGGTGGCATCTCAGACCAATGAGTGTTCTTCGCTGATTAATTGAACTCGTGGAGACAGAGGTGTTAGCGTTAAGGCTCCCTTTAAAACTTCGTTGCATGGTTTCGTCAGGTACGAAAGTCGTTGAAAAAGAACTATCATCTTTTTTTTGTTGAAGAGACTCTGAATGTCGTTGTGTGACTAAATGAAAATTCCGGGTGTGCGCGTCGATATGAAAAAAAAAAAAAGTCTAATGGATCCTTCTCCTTTTCAAAAGCATTGGGAAGTTTGCAGCTGCTGTGCAATTTGTTTTCTCCTTTCTGCCTTAATTCTAATGATTATTGACGCCACTGACAGTAACACGAATGAAACCTGCAAGTGTCACAAAAGGCTAAACTTCCACGTGACCGTCGGAACAAAAGGAAAACTCACTTCATTCGATTAGGGGTGAAGGGCGCGCTTACGCTTTACTTCAGAATAGTGTTTGCTATAGTAACACGTGTCTGCTTGCATTTCTTCTGATAGCAATGCAGCAGAACAATTCTTACGCCTTCAGTATTTCAAGTAATTAATACCACACCTTGTCTTGGCACCTTCGCTGGACGGTTCAATTAACATCTTTGCGATGCAACCGGACTCTGCCGAACGATCAAGCGCCGTAAGCTTAAAAGCTTAAAGTCGCAGCGCATACATTGGTTGCTTGCAGTGTGCCTCATCATGTTGGTTCATCGAAAGTTCTCGTGCTGTTCATATTTCGCTAGTATGTTTTTAGACGTTTGTGATAAGCAGTTCTCTATTCTGAGAATGGGCCGCTTCGTTATAGTTGATTTTGAGACTTCAGAAAACTCTCGGAAAAGAAAAAAGTCTTATTTCTTTATTGAAGAGGCTCTGAATGTCGTCGTGTGACTAAATGAAAATTCCGGCTGTGCGCGCCGATTGGAATCCTCCTTGGGAATCCTCGTTAATAAATGTATAATTTGAGGACTCCAATCTAAACTTGGCATGGCGAACTTTCCGGGTCACCTGTAAATTCCTGTTTGCGTGTAGGAATTGCTAATAAATTAATTTTTTTTGACGATCCTGTGGTTCGTATGTTTTTGATCACGCCTGCACATCTTATAGACTGGACACCGCCCGAGATAGTTAACACCGAAGCCCATTTGGAGGCCCGTGCTGATATTTAGGAATGTCGTTTGGCTTCTCGTTCGGTAGATTTGTATTTTTGCCCATGACTGTCTGAATTTCGCTTGAACCCCGTCTTTCTCCTTCCGTAGTCACTAAGCGACTCTTTATCACACCAGAGAAACTTAAATGCGCCCACGTCACCTCGTTATCTGCGCAATACAGGCGCCGCCAAAAACGTCGCAGCAGCCGCTTCGTTTTTTTTTTCTCTCGAGGAACCCTGTGAGCGGTGCGCAATGCATCGCATGCCGTTGTGACAGTCTGCGCCGCACTCACTACAAAGGCCGGCTTGCAGAATGAAATTTGCATGGCCTTTGTGTTCCTCATTTCAATGTGAGCGCTTAGAAAAACCGCCCGCTGTCTCGGCGTCCCCAGCTGCGAGCCCGCGTTTTCTAAGTAGAATGCTAAAATGAGGCTGAAGTATTTGTCCAATCCGTATGTCGCCTTCCTTCTCTCTCGCCATCTCTTCGCCCCCGTTCGCCTTTTCCTGTGTGTTGTGCCTAGCGTATATTTGCTCCTTTCACATTCCTTTCCAAGTTTGCTTTCAAACGTGTCCTGGAATAAGTTGTAGAGGCGTTTGCCCTAGAGTGGCCCAGCTGTATTTCGCAGCATCAGGATGACGGTATAGCAAATCTGAAAGCTACAGAACAGATGCGCCTCTTCTAGTAGATTGTTCGTGGATGTGGAGCGGGCTTGGCAATTTCATCCTATCCGTTTTCTCTCCTGCTTTTACAGAACTCTTAAATGAATTTTACGACATCTGCGCATGAGACGTTTGCCTCAACCAAGGATCGGCTGCTGCCATAGCAGTCGACAGGTTTTGTTGAAGTTTCGATGTGGGCAGCAATGTCAGCAGCGCACGCCTGAGCTCTGGAAAGTTATAGAAATCCCCCCTTAGTGGTCTGTGTGTTTGTAGTGACTAGAGCTATCAGAGGGGTTTTAGTACGCGGCCTGGGCACAAATACGGCATCGGACACACTGGTTTCAATGCCTTTGAAAAAATACTCGTACCACATGCCGTGGGGATGTCGCCATTCATTGCCAAATCATGGTGTAGCGTCGACCGTCGATGAAGGGCTGCTTTCAGGAAAGCTCGTTTCTTTCTAAAGGAAGGTCTCATCACAAACCACTTATGAGTTCTTGCGGCTACGTGAAAATTAATTCTTGCATAGTTTATGAAGCCCCAGGTCACTGTGCATTGCTACAGGGATCACACGATGCAGCAAGCGCCCGTTCTTACTGCTCGCCTTCATGCCCTAAATCAATTACCTATTGCTCTTTGGAGTGTGATTACCTCATGCTTCCAATGCCATATCTCGGCATTCATCACGGCTTGTAGCCGCGAGCGCATTCACCGCGCTGTGCGCCATGCGCTTCCCTGCCTTGACGCTCACAGTGAGAGAAAGCCTGATTGCAGTTAAACAAACTCGCTATTTATTATTGCGATATCGATTACGTGGACACTCCAGGCGCATTTCTGCCGTCGCCGTCACCGTGGTGTTCCGTGCAAAGACCAAGGGCGATAACACCGTCGCCGTACGCACAACGCTCTACGTGCGAGTGAAAGTGCGTGAAGGAAGCCGATGAATCGGGCGGCTCAATCTAGCCCGCGCGAAAGGGAGGAGAACGAGGAGGAAGGCGCCGTTTTCCCTCGCGCGAGGCACGCAACGTTGCGAGGCACCGGAGGAGGGGGAGGGAAGGACGCGGCGTTTTACTCCGGCTGCAACTGCGCATGTGGTCGCTGCGCGCGGTCGCGCGGCCGTGTCTTGAGAGCCATCTGCGTTGGGGGCAGAGTCTAGGTGCGGCGGCGGCCCGAAACTTTGTGCGTGCTGTGTGTTCTCGGGGCTGAGTTTGTGTTGAAGCGATAGACACCACGGAGGTCACTTCGCTCGCTGCTGCTGCCGCGTTTGTTCAAGCCAGCGTTTAGATAGCGTGTGTCCGCGGTCATCGAAGGTGATGTGTTCATATCTACTGTGCGCGCTGACACTATGCTTGTTAATTTAGTTAGCAAGCGAGTGTCTACGAGTTGATGCGGCCGATAAAAATGCTATCCTTTCTTCGCATGGCTGTCTGCCAATTTGCTATCGCAATCGATGCTTCGCCTTTCTAGCGATACTGCGACATTCTTTTTCTCGCAGTTGCCTCTCGCAAACGTGCTCGTTTGACTTGGGAGCTATGTTTGTTTAAGTGTTGAATGCTACAAGGAGCAAATAGTTTAAATGTTAATTGGGCATTCTGTCGTAATAAAAGTGAGCTGGTGGGTGGAGATGGGTTGCTTATGGTTCATGTAGCAAGCAGATATTCAGAACGCTCTACGGAGGTTTCGAAAAAATTCTCTTACTTTGCTGTCTTCGTCGTCGCCGCAATTTTATCGCCTGTTCCTAAAGTTTCCTTTTGCGTCGTCGCGCAAGAAAAGGGAAAACGTATTCCAGGTCGGCATGTATGCACACAAGGATAAAAACGCCTCATGAATGCTTTTACTAGATATACTAAAAGGAAATAAAGGCAGTCAGGTCAGTTTTACACTACAGCACGGATCCTGGGATTGTTTTTAGGGATGTGCGAATATTCGAAACTGTCGAATAACGAAACGAACAGTGCTCTATTCGATTTATTCTATTCGGTCTTCGAATCGAATAGTCATTATTCATGAATGGGAATATTTTTCGAATATTTCAAAATGACAAGTTCGCCTAAATAAGCATAAAATTGGCGAAAAACTATGACAAACTATCAACCCACAGCCATGGTATAGACATGAAACATGAGAACTCGCGTAGTGGAGCAAGCTACGTCACTTAGGAAGCCATGTTTTACTGGCTTTAAAACTATTAATATTCGCCGTAGCTTAAGCTCGCCGAGTAGGTCGACGCTGCAGAATTCGACACGGGCGACACACTTACTGAAAGTTCGCGTTTGCCGAGTTTATGTGCATGTATGGCGTGCTAAGCTTTTTATTCGACTCCACTTCATCGTTTCTCTTCTTCTTTTTTCACTTTCATGGAGTACTTTCGATCCACCCGCAGTTGCATTACATGTCTTATCTTTAGCTCCGCTTGCTCTCTCTCTCTTTCTCTCTCTGTCTTGAGAGTGTCGCATTAGTGCGCGGAAGACCCAAAGCGTTTTTTACTGTTCGCCGGACGACCCACGCTACCGGATAAGAAAACCGGAATTGGAAGCGCGTTTGGACCGCAAAACGAGCAGAAAGAGCAAGAAACGATGCAGCGAGGTAAATAATTGCGCGGCCAGCTACAATCCGCTTTATCCCGCGGCTCCTGAAGGCGGCTCACGCCACGACGAAGTTTTGCCTGCGCAAAGAAGAATGGCGGCTGGGAAATCCTTTGCCTGGAAGAAAGCGTGCATCGGAAGAAAGTCGTTTCTTTTGTTGAACTCCTCGCTTTATCAAGATTTACTTCGGTGTTCTTCTTTTTTTCTTTGTGTCACTGCCGTTGCTTTAGTCAGGGGGCGGCAGCGCGTTTTAGGTGCTTGTTAATTACGGTGGTTGTTGTTTAACGCGTACCTATCGCTAATATCACAAGGCTGTTTTAATAAAAGTAGGTTTTGCCTAGCAGTAGTCATATTAACAAATAGCGGCAGTGAAAATTTCGGCAGAATCGCGCGTATGCTTGTGGTTGTGGAATTCTTCATGAAAGAAAGCTTCTGTTTATGCTCACGTTCCTGATTTCACCACCCGCCATTACGTTGGCGCCGCAGTGGACACAACAATACCGGCATATCTCGGTTGGTTGCGGCTGTCGCTTTTATCCGAGGTTATACGGACACTTTCTTTAATCTCCATAGAGCACACTGTCTTCGCCTTTCTGGTACCCTCAACAACAATGAAGTTAATTAAATGAATGGATTTTACGTGCCAAAACTATGATATATTATAAAGCACGCCGTAGTGAGGGACTCTGGATTAATTTTAACCACACGGAAACTTCTAACGTGCACTCAATGCACAGCACACGGATGTTTTTGCATTTCGCCCCGATTCAAGCGAGGCCGCCGGGACTGGGATTCGATCCCACGCCGTCGGGCTAGGTAGCGCAGCACCAAAGCCACTAAGGCACCGCGGCGGTTACATCCTCGAAAACAACTGCCGTGTTTGATCGTGTTTGCCTGTCTGTTGTTTCGCCTGCACTTTTCTTTCCCGTGGATAGCGTTGATTCCGTCTCCCCCTCCTACTGTTCGGGCCGCAGATATTCTGGCAAATCCACGGATGTGCCGGCGCATCGCCTTTCGTTCGCCATTTTGGTTCTTTCATCGCTCTCTCTGTTGTTGGCTTTCCTGTTTTTTCTGCCTCGACCTCACCGTCGTCCTAAGCCAAAGCGCAACCTTCCCCGCTTCGTTTCGACCAGTTGAGGTTTATCGGGTCCAGCCTGACAAGTCGGTCCGGGGATTTGCGGGAAGTGGAAGCCGCGTCGCCGACGAGCGTTGGAGCTGCGGCCGGTCACTCTTCCACGCTCACTTAGGTGGTTGCTGTGCAAGCGGGAAACGCAGCATTTGTTGTGCGTGTGAGAAATATCACTTTACCCCTTCGTTCTTATTTTGTTTCTTCACGCGAGCCTTGTACGTAAACGCGTTCGCAGTGGTGAAGTAGCCGCAGCAGCAGTGGCAACGAACGGCGGAACGAAGGAGCACGAGATCGGAGCGAGTTCCACGGAATATAAAAATATCTACTTGGGCTCTTGTTCCTCGCCATATCGGCTGATGAGCACACGTCTGGGCAGCCTTAACACCTAGTCAAGAAATGCTACAGAAGTTCTGAGAATTGTCTACTAATGCGTAAGCATTCTGTGGCTCGGCTGTTACTTCGCTTTTGCTTACTTGCTTTTCCTAGCTTATGCGTGTCTGCCCGTCGCTTTTCCGTTGTCAAAGAAATGGAATGGGTGTACGGAACGGTGTGGAGATGAGTTTCCAGGGGGCCGCATGGCCCCTTCAAAGCGATCGTATCGAATGCCGTCACAACCGGTTTCACCACAGCTCCCGTTTTTATTTTAATTTCTCTTTCTCCTTTTCTGTTACGACCTTGACGTGGTGGCGGCTATGTCACCAGTTTTTTTAAGCCACCAATAATTTATTATGGTTATCGTACTATAATTACGTGTACCTAACAGTTATTTTTATACTCATAGCTCCCAGCAGGCTTTTCTGCACACAAAGCCATAATGTGGGAAAGTAAGCTGTCAAGGAGGCCTGACAAGAATGGCGCTCTCTGTGATCATCTTTCTTTTCTTTTTCTTTTTTTTTACAGTGAAGCTGCTAGCCCCTATTTGGTCAGAAGTTTTCGGTCTGTGCTCACCGAAAAAGAAGCGGTAGCTGAAATAGGGCTTTTTTGAGTTTCCGAGTAACAGAACTTTGTTTTCCCGCATATTCAAATTACAACTCGATTCTATCATGTCCGCAGGTTGCGTGTAAGCCGCACTTTGCAAGTTTTGTGACGCATTTTACTTTGAGGAATCGAATTAGTTTTATAATGCATTTGTGCCAGGGGGAGGACCTACTAAAATGAGGATGTATGCTGCACCTCCGCACACCTTCGTGCGCGTGACGAACGTGTGCACACGACGTATCTTTGCTTGATGCATGGGCGCCCTACCCGTTGCATCTGTCGCACAGCGTATGCTGTGACCGTAATCTACAGCAGGGCAAACACTGTTCAAAAAGTTACAGTAACGCTTGACTTCGTGAATGCGGGCTACGCGCAAGCGTATGGACGTCGCCAACATGCACATTGATCACTGCGCCGTCGAAGCACAAACGGAAAGGGCGCGAACGCGGTCGTGGACGCTGCGGTGATCTAAACGTTGTGCGACACCTTGTGGTCGTAATGATTGTGTAACGTCGGCAACAGCTTCGCTTTACATCCGTTTTCACAGGGTACAACGGAGGCGGAATTTTTACAGCGTAAGCATTTAAAAATTAAATTATGCGGCTTTACGTGCCAAAATCACTTTCTGTTTATGAGGCACGCCGTAGTGGAGGACTCCGGAAGTTTCGACCACCTGGGGTTCTTTAACGTGCACCTAAATCTAACTACACTGGTGTTTTCGCATTTCGCCCGCATCGAAATGCGGCCGCCGTGGCCGGCGTTCGATCCCGCGACCTCGTGCTCAGCAGCCCAACACCATAGCCACTGAGCAACCACGGCGGATGCGTAAGTATTTCTGTGCTTACCCAACGAGAAAAACCGTCCGTCCGTTACGTAAGACGATCGCTTTCAAGATAGAGCCCACAACAGCGAGCGACTTTGCCTTCGTGCTGCCCGTCCCTTCAACGCTAACGAAGGGGCGACGACACAGCGCTCACAAAGCTTTCAGTACACGCCGCACCTTGCCCCTTTCACAGATCGCTTTCAAGGTATAGGTCAAGGTAAATATACCTGGTAGCGAAGCTTCCATAGGAGCCCATACGTTCAAAACATGGCGGTCCATCGCCGGTTCATGGGGCTTAGCGCCATCTGTATGTGGTGGGAACACTTCCGGCGGAAGAAAAAATAACGTGACGCCATGCCCGTTAAAAGCAGAAGTGACGTCATTTTGTTTTCGAAGGCGCGAAATTTGTTTTGTTGGTCTTCCTTTGGAGCTATATATTCAAATGCCCCGCCATTCGACTTGATGGGCATTTCGAGCTTTCAGCGTGGAAAGCGATGCAGGAAAAGGCCAGCCGTGCGGTTGTCGAAATCGCATCCCTGCACAGAACATATGGAACATACTTTCTTTGGAGGCCGACGAAAGCTTTAGGTGTAGAGTGCTGATCCTAATGTCGGATGCCAAGCCCGTCGGCCAGCGCAGTCGCAGGAAAACAACTACACAATTATCTGGCGGTTGTAACTCACTACTTTTGACTGAGCAGATTAAGAAGCAGTGAAGCTACCCGCGTCACCAAATTCAAACTTCGACAAGCAAGAAAGCACAAATTGTGAGGGGGGCGTATTTCAACAGGTGATACGAGTGCGCCTTTCTGTCCATTTCAACACGTGCATTGCACTGCGAGCGATAGTGGCGTCAACGCGCCCTGTAGCGATGGGCGCTGAAAAGAAATGCATTTATTATTAATCATAAAATTAAACGTATTTTCTTAACTCATCACGAATATATAAAATTGACTAGGAATATTATTTTCGTTGTGAATCTAACTGTGTCTCGTTTGAATAAAAAAACGCGTTTTTCTTTCCCAATGTTTGTTCCCTCCAAACATAGTCGCGCTTCACTCGCTGCTCCCATAACCCCCCATGCTGATGTCGGTGACAATCTGTACTGAACCGCTTTTCGCCCGAAGCTTCGCGACCTATTTGGATCGACCTTGTATGAGTCGGCGCGTTTCTTTTTAACGCTAACTGGCGAATACAAAGCGCGCGGAGCTATCATCAGTCGGCAATCTCTGTCCGCATCGCAGATCGCTTTCAAGATACGGTCTGCGCGGCCGTGTCGCACGCAGCCGCCGGAGGAGTACGCTTGATCACGATTCATAATGCTCAGACGTGTATGGATAAGACGGTAAAGAGCGACAATGGCTTATAATGATCGCACCGTCATCAGCGCACCTGGCGCCGCCTCCTGCAGCACTTAGCTAGCGTTATCAATGCACCTTGCATTTATAACACACGCACACACACACGCACGCATCTTTACAGTGAAAGGTCTGTCGCACGAGCAACGCACACACGTAGATGATCTCCAAGAGAACATGTTTGTGTGTGTTCTTCACATTGTGGTAGTGTCATGTCATGCCGGTTTTGCCTTGTTGACGAGATAAACTGAGTCTTGTCCTATGCCTTGTGCAGGTGCCAGAAGAAGCGCTACGTGTCCAAGCTCCCCACAGCGAGCGTGGTTGTTCCCTTCCACAACGAGCACTGGACGACGCTTCTGCGCACGGCCACCAGCGTGCTCAACCGGTCGCCGCCGGAGCTCATCAAGGAGATTATCCTGACCGATGACTACAGCAACAAAGGTGCGGCTATGCCGCCAGGCAACAGTGTTGCGCACGATCCTCTTATGTGGCGCGCATTTCACGAATGTATTAACTTTAGAAGAAAAGTTGGATTCATTGACTGTAAAACATTTAGTTTTAGGTTTCTTTATTTGACGACACTGTCTGCTAAAATATTATTGGTTGTGCCATTCGACTCTGTATTACGGGGGCTATTGCAACAAAAAACTTGTCAAGGTTGAGGACTGGGCGTGTTGGTATAGCATATTAGAGGCTCGATTGCGCAACATTTGAACGACACACAGAGAAGAGAAACACACACCACAATCGCTCTGTGGTGTGTGTTTTTCTTCTGTGTGTGTCGTCCAAATGTTGCGCAATCGAGCCTCTAAAAAAAACTTCTCCTGCACTTTGCATGTGACCATACAGAACACTTTCTCGAGCACCAGAAACCAACAGTTGATTTGAAAGATTTCCGTGTGGGCGTAGCCACCACACAACGCGTACATATTGGACGACTTGCGGGATTAAAGTACCGGTTAAAACCGGTTGAATTGATCATTGTTCGCTTGATCATATAAACATTTGAATTGAACTGTGCTCATCTACATACTTGGTGGTATATCTATCACACGTTATTCTTTTCGAATTTGGGTGGGGAAAAATAAAGGGCTAAATGTTGCGGGCATGTTGTACTTGATAGCTGCCGGACTTCATGTCGTGGCCATAGAAGTGAACCTTGTCTAGACAGACAAAGGCAATGGACCGGTAAACTAAACTTTGTTTTGGAATACGAAGCCGACAAATGTTGGAAGTTTGCTTTGCGGGAAGACATGCATGGATGCGCCCCCCCCCCCCTCTCTCTCTCTGGCCCTTTTGCTCACACAATCGTTATAACGACATGCAGGCATCCGTGCCCTCAGTTGAGTGAAAGTGCTTCCCATATCATCAGCCAGCAGTATGCGCCGAGCAAGAAGCGAAAATGGCAATGCGTCCGATAAAAGCAGAGTGAAGCTGCGGGCTCCGTTCCCTATCGACCCTTCTTATCGTATCCTGTTTCGTTTACTTGGAGAAGGATCGAGGTCAGCAACACATATCGTTTTGTTTCCTTGACATTCCTGCGAGAACGAAATAAAAACGTGTTTCCTTCCTACGTACGGCAAGAGTACATGGTGAGATGTACGTTGTGTGCCGAGGCACGCTGGGTGGCGAAGCAGCAGCTAAAGGCCGGCGGGTGGTTGACCGGGCGACAAATAATGTGCAGGATGAAGGAGAGGAAGAAATAATAAATACGTAGCACAGATGGAATAAAAGGCAACGCCATACCAGCGGTGTGAACAAGCGGCACCGTCGAGAGGACGAAAGTAACGAGAGGGAGCTTTCGCTTGCTTCCGGAGATGGCGGATACGGATCCATAAACACGGCGCCACGGCCACCGAAGACAATCCGAACGCCGCGTGGAGCCCGTACGGTTGCATTAGCGACAGCTGCTGGAGCGATTATCTCTTAAAGAGGAGGGCGATCGCTGTGACCTGGCCGAGGAAGCCTCTCTTCCACTATAGCTGCGTGCAGCAACAGCAAAAGCGGCGACCGGGAAATGCCGGAAAAAAAGAATATCACCCGCCTCGTCCCCTTGCCGTATCTGCTGTTGGCTTTGTTTCGTTTTGCTTTCTTTCTCCTTCGTTGGTTTATTCGTATCCGCTCGGTGCCCTGTCGCCTCGAATCATTTTTATGTGGTCTTTTTATTAGATATGAAAAAAAAAAGAAGCTTTCGTCGCTAGACAGGGTGATTATTCGGCCTTATGAAAGCCGAGGAGCAAGCGCTTAAGCAGCCAGCAATACAAAGCAAAGCGCTAAAGCTTGGTTGATTTCTCCTGAAAGGTACTGCAAGAACACGCGTCTTAAGGGAGGAGAGTCAGAGAGAGTGAAGAAACTTTATTATGAAGTGAAAGGATTTGTGTAATTGGTGCCCTCAGTCCAGGGCCTCCAATGGCTGTCGCTACCGCTCATGCTCGTCGTATCAGGGCCAGCCAGACCTGAGGCTCGGAGCGACGGAGGATCGCCTCCCATTGCGCATATGTTGGTTGGGAGGATTGCAGAACAGGGATATCCTTTGGTAGTTTTTGGCACTCAATCGGGACGTGGAACGTTGTCGGTGGTGCACCGCAGCCTGGACAGGTGGTGGGATATAACGTTGGGGGCAACTTGTTGAGAAGGAGGAGGTTAGGATATGAGTTGGTTTGAAGCCGTCTCAGGGATACGACATCATTCCGGGAGAAAGATTTAGGTGGAGGTTGATATCGTAAGCGCCCTAGTCTGTAAAAGTCTAGAGTGTCACGGTACGTGTTGGGAAAATTCCTTGATATGGCTTGCTCGCCTCACTGCCAGGTGCCCGGCAGGTTAGCTCTCGGGCAGCCGCATGAGCGCGGTCATTGCCCGACAGTCGGCACGACTGTCGGGCAATGACCGCCCGCCTAGCCTATGACTAGCCCGCCAGCGTGTTTTAACCGACAGTGAGGCACGAGCAGGTGTCCAAACCAGCCTGATGCGTGGTATTGAGGAGAGTCAGGCAAGGATCTTCTTCAGGATCGAGGTCGCGAGTGTGTTTCGCGAGGGCTGCTAAAAGATCGGACCAATACAATGAGCAGTTTTCTCGGGAAGGACGACGAGATTGTCATAATACTCCTAGGAGGGCGAGGAGGCACCAAAGCGGGGGGACTGCTGAATCGTTCCATTTTTTTCACGCGTACGGGCGTCTTTGTGCATGTGCGCAAGTATGTATACAGTCGTGAGCAAGTCTAGAGACCACGGCATCGGCAGAGAAAGTTAATTTCTTCTGGCACAGCCGCGCAATGTGAAATGGGCTTGATGAACGACGCTGGTCAAACATACGCACGTTGGCAGTACCACTTAATTTCACTCTTTATGCCTAGGCTGCGAAGAAAAAAATAATTGCAGCACCTTTTGTCCCAAAACTTTCGCTCTCGACGGTAGGTGTGTCAGTGCGTGCGCGGGCGAAAGAGCGAAAGGTTTTCCGGTACCACGGTGTTAATTAATTTATTTATTTATTTATTTATTTTACTTAGTAATGACGAGATAATTGTCTTATCAAGGGACCACTGTGTTGGGCGTAACCTTTATTTGTTATCAAAACGGTGGTGCTGTCATTCCGGCGCTGTCTCAAGAGCACGTATCCCTTACTTGTGCTCATGCTCATTTTACTTGCATGTACGCAATATCGTTCATGCGAGACACGTGTACTGTCTATGTGTAAGGGGTGATCATCTAATTTTTACGGAATCTTTAAATATCGCTTGTTGCAAATAGCATAGGTCTTGTCCTTGAGCTGAATTGTTCGAAAAGGCGGACGTTATTAGCACAAGAAATCTAAGAATATATTCAACGAATTAACACAATCTAATTGATTAATTTCTTAATTATTTACTTTATGGCGCATACTGCAATTAACGAATTGTACCCCGAGAGCTTTCAAGACGTATCCACTTGAAATGAATTTCCGGAATGACACCAGTTTCAAGAGATTGTTTCTCGAAGCGTCGGACAAAATACATCGGCGTTCCAGTTACTTTTGTGCTTGAATGCATAAAAACGTTCTCTTATAAAAGTAAGTGGAACAGCAATGCATTTTCAGGGCAAGTTTGATGGCGCATATCTCCAAACTTTCGTCATTCTGGAAGTGCATGCGAAGTGGACACGTCTTGCAAGCTCACCGGCTGCACTTCGTAAATTGCAATATGTGCCGGAATGTAGCTAATTAAAAAATAATTTGTCGATTTATGTTAATTGGTCGAATAGGTGTTTCAATTTCTCGGGCATGTAATGTCCGCCTCACTGAGTAATCTAGCTAAGGACTAGAATTAAAATTAAAAAAAAAATTATCTGCGACAGGCGATTCATAAAAATTCCGGCAAACTTCAAAATGACCACCCTGTATAGCTTATTAGGATAAAAAGATGGCTACTTCCTTGGAATTTTCCTTAACTTTACTGTACTGTCTGAACTTACATAAAATTTTTCATTATTCGATCGTTGAAGCGAGTGAGCTTGAATACAGAGATATTTAAACGAAATCACACATATAACATGCAACGTTTGTCTCTACTCGTTACTTATACTGTCGTGCCCTTCTGCACTTGTGTTCGATATCTTGTAGCCCGAAGGCGTTATAGAGATATTCGCGCCTCTCGGCGACCATAATTTCACTTTGCATGGGTCTCACGCAGGGTGCAGCGTTGGTATCCATTTATTAGCATATAAGACCCGTGGTTCTTTCCTTTAGGCGTCGTGGTACGTATCGTTCTTTAATGTATGAGGTTTAGGAGATGTTGGATCCTACAATCGGCGCCGGATTTTCCTGTTCACATCAAAACACAATCTATGCAGGCCGAAGACATGAAAAAATTACATAAAGCCACTCGTAAACTTTAAGTCAACTCATATAAGTACGCCAAACAAGTCTAAAATCACCTCAAGTAATAATAATACGAAAAAAAAAGAGCACCAACTCCAGTCACATAACTGCACTAATATCAAGGCGCATGAGAAAACACAGAATAAGTTCACACGAAGGCTAATGAATCCACGCATAGAAGAGAATGAAGTCAGGCCGCATTAAAACGTATCGAGGGAGCTTACAATACATGACTAGTTCTCTACTTAATATTTTCCGAGAACCTCGCCCGCTTCCGCAAATCTCTGGAGCGCCATTAACGCTCGTCGGGGTTCGTATTCGCAAGTTCTTACGCCAGAACTGCTTGGCGACAGCATGTGCCAGCCAATCGTAATGTTGGACACATTATTAACGGATGCAACCGGCTAGTGTCATACAGCGCGTGCGAACGGAAAGGTTTACAAATTCGCCTCTCGTTTCCCTAGTTTCTCAAATGACCTACCTTGAGGCACCTCTTTGTTGGAGCATATTAAACTAAGTGCCCAAATGGCGGGATGAAGTGTGTAGCTTCAAATAATTAAGTCTTACCTTTATGGGTGCATCGTCCCATCGTTGTGCCACTTTCGTCTCACACCATTAGTAATCGAATAAAACCAGTAAAATATTACGTAATTACTTCGCTGTGAGCCGCGTCCTCCCTTTTCTCACTCTTCGGCATGCACACGATCGTAAATGAAGGCTCAACTTAATAACACGATTACCTTTTGGCTTTCACTTGGTTCTTGCTTGTTGCATTCATTTCATTCACTGGAGTTAAGTGGCAAAGCACTTTACAACGCACTGCATGTGGAATGAATCAATCATACTTTTTTCCTCCTCTTTTTTTATGGTCTCTACCGCTGCATCAGCTCTCGTTAGACTCGATCTCTATTAACTTTATCCCTAGAAGAAAGACTGGCTTGTGAAAAATGATATACAGAATTTTATTGACCCACCAGCATGAACTTTGGGTGCTGTACTTGACCCCGGTAAACATCATTGCACTTTTTGAAAAAGGCGAAAATGAAAACCTCTGCGCTGACTTTATTTTCTTGTTATAATTTCATGCACGGAAAACGTGGTAGCGCATTGTAAATCTTCGGCAAAGCGCACGGAAAGTTTTATTGTGATGTTGAGCTTGGTAACGAGATACGCTTCTTCTATTTTTTCGCTCACCTGCTTCGTGTTCGCGTTCGGCGTAGCCTTGCGTAGTGCGCGTTAACGCTTAGTCAGTGCAGCGTAACTCATTACCTAAGGTCCGCGCAACGAGCGATCGAACAAAAATAGTGGTAGCCGTAACACTAAGAGAACGAAAGACAGCGGCGTCGATTAGAGAACAAAATGGGGTAGCCGATATTCTAGTTTAGGTTAAGAGACAGAAAGAAATTCAGTTCGGCAGGTCATGTAATGCGTAGGACAGATAACTGGTGCTATATTAGAGTCTAAAGAGTTTGTGCTGAGGGAAGGGAAGAGAAACCTCTACGCGGATTTCTCGGACTGAAAGCTTCAGTTACACTCCTCCACGTTGGGCTCCTCAAACCAGCTGACTGCTTCGTTGTCTCGCTCCCAATGCCGCACCCGTGCAGAGCAGCTGAAGAAGCCCCTGGAGGACTACATCGCCAAGCACTGGAGCAAGGTGCGCGTGGTGCGTGCGACGCGGCGCGAGGGCCTGATCCGCGCGCGGCTGCTGGGCGCCCGGCAGGCGACGGGCGACGTGCTCATCTTCCTCGACTCGCACACCGAGGCCAACGTGAACTGGCTGCCGCCGCTGCTGGAGCCCATCGCCAAGGACTACCGCACCGTGGTGTGCCCCTTCATCGACGTCATCGACTACGAGACGTTCGCCTACCGCGCCCAGGACGAGGGCGCGCGGGGCTCCTTCGACTGGGAGCTCTACTACAAGCGGCTGCCGCTGCTTCCCGAGGACCTGGCGAACCCCACGGAACCTTTCAAGTGCGTGTGTATTCTGCGCCGCCCGCGCACATGTCTTGCCGTCTCGTACTGCGCTGCCCGTTGGCTCTGTAGTCCCAGTAAATTTCAACGGTATTCACAGGAAGTATAGATTGGTTCTTGCGCTTCTGCATCACAAACACGATAAGATTATTTACAAAGTTGCACATTGTCGCATTTTAGGGGTAACTGACATAATGCTTCAACATACAGTGCGAGAGCGAGACAAGAAAAGAAAGAAAAAGAAAAGGCATGACACTCTCCATCATCTGAAATTTTTATTACACAGGAATAGCTAAATAGTGTGTGCACCAAGAGCCAACACGTTATGAAAGGTATATCCACGTCATATACGCAACTTAGCAACACTATTCTAACTAATACAATCGGTTTGCTAATTCAGGCAGAGATCAGTATGAAGACTGCAGAAAAACCATTTGAACTACATATATGTCCCGTTACAGCACAGTGCGCGCATGCTTGTCGCTTATTTATCCATGTATAGGGCAAGCCATTTTTTGATTCGTTGATGGAACAGAGGATTTCGTCACTGGGCGATTCCTGCATGACTGATCTTTAACGTGCCCTGCTGTGCATCATACTTATAGTAACCGATATCATTTAGTGAAATTATTGTATTATGGCTCAAGTAGAATAATCATTTTTCCTAAGTATTTCTAGCATGAAATCTAAGGTAATCCGACCACTAAAAGTTACACAACTGGAGGAAAATTCAAAGGAGCGACTAAATCACCGCATGTATAACGTGAAGTAAGGCGTGCATTGCTCCTTCCAAATTTTAATTACGTTAGTTATACCTTCAGACCCAACATGCAAGTCCTCGCCGCTCTTGCCGTTATTTACTGTAAGGAGCGCCACTTACCAATTAAAATGCGAATACGTGCTCCCTTGTACGATCTGCCTGGTTCAGAGCATAAGGGCACGTGTTGCGAGACAGAGAAGCCATCTTATTTCGTGTCTGCGTGATCATTTAAACATACGAGTTTTTCGAAGCTATCGGATGTAAGCAGAAATTCATCCCCTCTGCGAACTGCCCGATCAGGGCCGTACTTTACGCGAAATTTACTTTTCTGACAGGATCGGTGTAACAGCCGTTATACTCGCCTGCTGGAGATGTGCCCTCATGAGTAGTTCCCCAGCGTCTTCCATAAAGGTTTGGGCAGGAGTAGGGCGAGAGGATGTCTGTTCTTTGGGTAACGAGCGGTGCTACTAACGATTTCACTATACTTCAGCAGTTGGGGAGGCCTTGTTAATATGTTGGCCGAACTTGCACGTCTCGGTTCTTCGTGACGTTGTAGTATCAAAATATTGCGCGAAATCCAGCCGCGGAGGCTGCGGGCAGTACTGGTTGCTTTCGTGGTCGTGGGTCGAGTTCTTGCGTGCGCGCCTTGTACTCTACCTCCCTCATGTGCGTGTCAGCTGCAGAGTCAACGTGACTGGTGCACGCGCAGGAGCCCCGTGATGGCTGGCGGCCTATTCGCCATCAGCCGGCGCTACTTCTGGGAGCTGGGCGGCTACGACGAAGGCCTGGACGTGTGGGGCGGCGAGCAGTACGAGCTGTCCTTCAAGATCTGGCAGTGCGGCGGCACCATGGTGGACGCGCCCTGCTCTCGGGTGGGCCACATCTACCGCAAGTTCGCCCCGTTTCCCAATCCGGGCATAGGAGACTTCGTCGGCCGAAACTACCGCCGCGTAGCTGAGGTGCGTGGCAGGAAGTCTTTACAGTTGGCTTTGGGAACGTTGCACGTAAGCAGGGACGTAAAGATAGAAACAGTTAACATGGCGCTGTGGTCTAGTTCCGGTATGCCAGCAGGTAATGCGCTCTAGTGGTCCCTTCATCGCCGCACTGGGAACTCCCTGGTGCGAAGAGGGGCACCATAGCGTGTTTCTTGTCGCCGTTCAGGAACTTTACCCCAGCGACGTTAGCCATCTTGGTCACCATCTGGTGCGCCGTATGCTAATAGTTTACACGCCAAGCCCACAAAGCGAAAATGAGGAGGCGATTGCGGCGCACTTCCATTACTTCTGGCGTGACGCGTCACTTGCGCGAACGCTACCCGCGTTTCCTCTCGGCTTTTCAAGGGAATATTCTGGCTATTCCTAGTGATCACATTATCTCCGTGAGGTAAGCAAGTAAATGCGATTTAGTCAAAGCACAAAGTCAAGTGTTCCAGCTGTTAACACAGCAGCTGCCCTGTGAACCAACTGAGAGCTGGGCTGACTGGGCGGTGTGTTTGTGTAACATGCTATGTCTTCAAGGGATGCCCCTGATTCCAGAGACATTCTTTGTTAGACTACTGTTCATCTAATTATCCGTAGTGCAACTGACGCCAGGTTTATTCGTCATAGTCGAGTATCCATCCCAACACAATTTAGGGGACTACATCTCTCTTCACTCATATTGGAGATGTATGGACAGGAAAAGGACTGGGAAAAGGAACGTTCCAATGAACGGCAGTTGTTTACATCCCTCTTCGGTCAACTTTTCGCGAGCCGATGCGAAATGTGAGGTACCAAGCCCAGCTATGGCTAATATCTTGCTTTGTGTGCTCGGCATTCAAGTAATGCAGAAGCCAAATGTATTGCGCGTAAAACCAGAGACGCGGCTCGCAGATTTCTGGAGCGTCCATTGCCGTTGCAATCACTAAGCCGAACCATTTATGTCGCTCTTCGCACCAGTGAAACACCACTCGGATAGGCACTTGGGCCTGAGCGTCCTCATTAGCCGGAAAGAAATACGCTCCCTCTCGAAGCACTGTGTTCAGCTACTACCGCACGGTGCGTATCTTCGTTCATTCATTTGCGCACGGTGAGGGATGGACGAGCGTGATCGGTCCTGCTTCGTTGGCTTCGTTACCCTGCGAACAGTGAGCCGAGTGCGCAAATACTTCCTTTGGTAACGAGAGCCCGAGGACTTCCGGCTGCGAGCGCTATAGTTCCGACCCGACGTCACGCTTGGAAACGACGCGAACGGCACTCCGGTTGGCTGCTCTGTCCGCGGGAAAGGGATGATGCTGAGAGCGACGACAATTAATCGTGAGCGCTTTTGACGTTTCTTGCTTTTATTCTGCGTAATTAATCTTCCGTCGCGCTGAACCGTCGCGTCGTCGGCAAGGCGTATGCAGTGCGTCTGCTTAGCCGTGGCGGACTAATGAACGAGAAAGTAGTCAAAAAGGAATGGATTTGATGAAGCGACCTTTTCATGCGTTTCATTTCGCTCTCTCATATGACTACAGTGCCTTGGATGTTCGATGCGTTTGGTGATAGTTGTCTTTGGAGTCCTTCCTTTCCATCTTCGCTTCACTTTTTTCTCATCTTCCTTTTCCCCAAGTAACAGGGTAGTAGACCGTACGACTGCTTCCCTCACCCTGTCATTGCTCTCCTGTTTCTCTTTGACACTTGTTTCCTATAACTCGGTTTTGAACAATCGAGCGTAACTATCTAACCACGCTTTCTCCCCTTTCGAAGAGCCGCCTTGCAGCCGTGTCCTCTGTGTGCCTTCGCTCATCTCTGTATAGCGCTGTTTCTAAGTAATGAAACATTCCGAAGCAACCCGGCTTCCTCGGATTTTGAACAGCGGCCTTGTCGTCATGTTTTCTCGGCGTCTCGATCTATCAGCGCTGTGTTTCGCTCACCAGACCTTACCAGCTAGCCCAGCACTTCCTTCTCTTTAGTGGCGCTGACCTGGCGGCTTTTATCAGAATGTTGCAGCCTGCTGCGTGCCTCTTGTTCTGTCTATGTTTTTCTTTCTCTCTTCTTGGAGTGGGAGGAGGAGGGAGGGGGACTGGCCTCTTCCGTTTCGCCGATTTCAGCGTCGTATATAAGACGCTCGTAAAAGCGTGGGCTTTCCGGCGTGGAGGGACACTGGCTCGCCTTTAATGCGACGTCGAAGGGGCGCCGTTCTCCTGCAGTGAGCGTGGAACTGCGAGGAAGTGGTGGACGTCGGAAGGAAGGGAAGCATGCTGTGAGAGCCCCCCAAGTCGTCTTTTTGGCCGCTGTCTTTGTAAACCGTCTACGGCAGTTGCGGAGATCGCGCAAGGCAAGGTAAATGAACGAATCAGTGTGCCAGAAGAATCAAAATAAGAATAGAGAGTCGCAGTTAGGGAGAAACTATAGCCGATTGCGACCATATACTATGTACGCGGCAACGACGCCGACATTGTTTTTCTAGGCAATCAGCGCACAGATTTCGATGCGGTAAGTTGCATTTAAGGGAAGTTGAAATCTGATAATTTTGGTGATTAGATCTTCCACCTATTCCACACATCCTTTTTTTTTAGGTTACCGTTTCTTGGCAGTCTTTATAAAAAAGTGGGAGATGGTCAATCAAAACTATTCTCTATACAATCGCTCTAATTTAGCTTTTTTTTGCGATAAACTTGGTTCATATTGGTTTATCGGCTGCCTCACGAGATAATTTCTCTGTTTCACATGTATTTCATTAGGGAAATTCGTGTTGGCCCCGAGCTAAGGCTTCCTCCAAAACGCACAACTGCAGATGCAGAAACTTGGCACTAACTTGTGGCCCGTAGTGCTTCATATCCTTCAAGTACATTTGGCTAACACTGGCAGACACTGAACTACAAAAGTGCGTCCTCTCATTGCTAAGTAGATCAATGGATTGATGCTTCGAAACGGCACACGCGTGCTGTGCGCTCCAAAGCTAAACCGCATAGCGTTACCATATTTTAGTGCAGCTGGGCGCCTGCATATTGTAATGCGTGCGCGAATGCGCGAGGTCCAGCTGGGCACAGTGGCGGTTTCAGAATTTACAAATCAGTTTCTAGATAACAGATCTTCAGGTCTTTTCAACACTTATTTGACTCTTGAGGTTATTACTGCGTATTGACGGAGCTGTACCTCTACACTGATCCCCCTATCTTCCTCCTGCACCTAAATACCTAAACCTAAACACATACTGTAATCGGTGACAAGATGAGAATTCAGTACAAGATTTTCCCACAAAACCGCACTGCATCTGCCCTCCGTGCCTCCGTGCTCCAGAACATACTTTCCAGGAAACGCTGACATTCAAGTTCGCCTGCGCCGTAACGCCACTGAAATGAGCGAGCATAATTGGCTGCCCATCTGCCCTAATTCTGTTTAAGTTGGACAGCGCTGTTTTACCACTGCGTTCGTACATAGGTTGTCACCGACTGCAGTACTTACGTTCCGCTGCTAGGGAACGAATCAAGGCGGTCGGTGGCAGATATCTCGTAGTAGGAATTACCGCGGTGGCAAGTGGACTAATAGAGAGTTTAAGTGCGTCCGGTATTCCGGCAAACGCGGTTCGTTTGGCGGACTACCGGGTGAGCGGAGGCGTAATTACACGCGAGCGGCCGGATTGGCGGCGCGACCAGGTGACGCCAGCTCTCCTACCGTCCATGCCCGCGTTTGCCGGAATACCGGACACGCCCTAAAGCTTTGAAATAACAGAACTCCCGTCGCATCTTTCCTGCTTGCTGTGCAGGTGTGGATGGACGAGTATAAGGAGTACCTGTACATGCGGCGGTCGCACTACCGCAACCTGGAACCCGGTGACCTGACGGCGCAGAAGGAGCTTCGCAAGCGGCTCAACTGCAAGTCCTTCAAGTGGTTCATGGAGAACGTGGCCTTCGATCAGCCCTCCAAGTACCCGGCCATCGAGCCGCCCGACTACGCGTGGGGAGAGGTGAGCAGTGCAGACGCATTTTGTTGCGATAGCAATTATGTATGGACAATTTAGGCGCGTTTTCGCCGTCAGCGTCGGCACTGTGGCCGCCGCCGCAATGCTGTACCGAGTAAACTCCCAGCGCGAGGAGAACGTATGTGGCCCGCGCGCCGTGAGTTGGTGGCCACGTGAACTAACCACGGGTGCGAGGGCCAGCATGCGAGGGCGAGGCAAGAATGCTGGTGACATCATGCCCGCGTCTTGCCACGAGCCCAATGGTCAAGGTAACGTTTTCGAATCAACGCTGCCACATGACAACGCCTCCTAGATGGCAGGTCTGTGCGCTCTGCTTTATGACGCTATGCTATTTGGACCGAAATTTCCATAGCCAAGCCCGGCGTGACGAAAGCGGTGGCGTCAAAATCACCGCGGGTTACTCGGGAGCGTCCCCATTACATGCTATGGTAGCCGGGCAAGGTAGCATGACGTCACGGATCGAAGTGCACCGGCCTTGTGCTATGTAGGAGACGTTGCCTATGGCCAGGCTTTAAGGAGGCAATGCCGCGTCTCCTCGTCTGCTCCGACATCCTGGCCGTAGCTTCGTGTTGCGAACAGGATGTTTCACGTAACTTATGCCAAGGCTTGGAGCCGCAGTTGAACGAAACCAACGGCGTGTGACTTGCCGTCATATGGCGCTCCTCAGGATGTGTTTTATGTTAATTAGTTAATTAACTAAGATGAATTAAGCGAAATTTTAAATATTTACTTTAGGGCCATGTTCGTTTCGTTGCGTTGTATAGAGGTGGTTCAAAAACGACCGATCGAGTTTGTTGTGGCAACGTACATGCTGCGTGGCGATTTTTCTTTCGGCATATAAAGGAAGCCCGCGAAATATGAAATAAAACCACGTGGCTGCGCTCATGCGCTATCGTATTGCAGCGCGTTCAACCGTGCGTCGATACTATCGCTTATCAGGGACAACGGCGCTTCCTTTCCGTGTGCCACCGCCAAAGATGCTGACGCACTGTGACGCCGATGCATAGAGCCGCGGAAGCTCACTTCACTTTGTCCGCGCGCACGGTTATCTTACACGAACCACGATTGAGAGCGTTGCAATACGATAGCGCATGAGCCAAATCACGTGGTTTTATTTCATATTTCGCGGGCCTTCTTTAAACGCCGAAAAAGATCAGTGCCTATGGTTCTGGGCTGCTGAGCACGAGGTCGCGGGATCGAATCCCGGCCGCGGCGGCCGCGTTTCGATGGGGACAAAATGCGAAAACACCCGTGTACTTAGATTTAGGTGTACGTCAAAGAACCCCAGGTGGACGAAATTTCCGGAGTCCTCCACTACGGCGTGCCTCATAATCAGAAAGTGGTTTTGGTATGTAAAACCCCATAATTTATTTTTTTAAGAAAGCTGGCAGCTTCATGCGCGCTGTCTACCAGCGGGTCTGGTGTTGTAGGTCATGTGATCCGAATTGGCGAGACGCGGAACAGTTGAAATTGTGCGCTCTTCTTGGGACAAGCATGCGCTTTGCCTGCTGCTAGCGCTCCTCTTTAGCCAGCGTTGTTGGCGGTCATCGAGTGCTCGCGGTCATCGAGTGAGATCTATTCTTGTTTTTCTGTTGTTTTTGAACGCGTGACACCACACTTGTTTAGTTGGCAAACTAATGTTTACTGCAATTTGTATGACCCATAAAACAACAAACCTTATTCGTGCAATTGTCTGATATGCTCTGCTATAATTATCAATGCTCCAGTTTTCGAGCAGAACTTGGCATTTTTTTAGACATCTCATATTATAAGATTCTGTGCACTGCGAAGCCCGAAGGCGCGGGATCAAATACCGGCTGCGGCGGCCGCATTTCGGTGGCGACGAAATGAAAAAACGCCCGTGTATGCAGTGTATTGGGTGCACATAAAGAACTCAAAGTGGTCCGGTTTGCTCCTGTACGGTGTGCCTCATAAATCTGTGGCGGCCATGGCGCGAAAAACATCAGAATTGAATTCGAAAATTTTGATATCAGCTTCGGGAGGCGTCTCGCTTGTATACGTTTTTTTTTTTCGAGTGACAGAGGTCTTTGCAGCAGCTCTTGTAAAGGCATGGTTTTGGTTAACTTACGCGACACACTACCTTGTGTCTTATTGCTTCTGACTTCTTATTTGCGTTGTGCACCTCCACCACTTGTACTAGTTCTGAACATTTTAAAGATTATTATTAAGAGCTATAAATTAGCACTGAATTGCTTTGGATAAATTATCCTGCCCCGATACCTCATTGACGTTATGATTTCTGTTCCTCTGCTCAGCAGGAGGCGGATACTTCCGAGCGCATTATTGGCTGCAGTACCTCGACGGTCAGCATTGCGCAGTTAACATCGACCGCGCGCGTGTTCTTTCCTTCCCGCACTGTTCTTTTTCTGCCCAGTCGATGACGACGGAGCAAATGACGTTTCTCGCCAGGTATACATACCACCCTAACTTTCGAGACCAATTCACTCGCACCTCAAACGCCTCTTGCACCCTTTCGGAATGTCAAGGAGGAATGGGGAGCGAATAGCCGAAGCCGACCGGGAGAACTCCACCGCCCGGCGGACCTGAAGTGACGGTGCGGCTTTTGACGTGAGCGGCCGTTTTTGTGTGAACGCTGGTCGCGTGCTCGACTCTCTCTCAACATCCTCGCAGCCAGGAACGTTCCTCGCCCACCTTTCTCTCGTCGCCTTCTCGCTGAATCGATATGGTTTCCGCCGCTCATCTGTCACCGTCCATTTCCGCCACGCGGCAGCCAAGCTCGCTGCGACGGCCGTAGCGTGCATATAGGGGGCGCGCGCACGCCTGCGAAGTTAAAGAGAGGGACCTTATGCGAAGTTTGTTGCACGAGGGAGCGCAGTGCTTCGTTTCGCTTCACTTGTCTCGCATTCGCGAGATTCGACGATGACGAAAAAGAGGCGCGTACAGAAAGCGCGCTGCGCGCCGCCCGCATATCCACCGTCCCTCGGCGTTCTTATCTCGGCGTGTTCGCGTCGTGTGTCCCGGCACGACCGCGGAACCGCTTCCACCGTGCGCGTCCGCCAAGTCGCGCCAGCGAGCTGCGATAGCACGGCGAACGTGGAGGAGGAGAAACAGCAAATTGCGCCCGGACCGCGTTTCGTCGTTATACGCGGGGCAGCGGCTGCGCGTTGTCGTGTTCTCGCAGCGCCGATATTGCGTCTTTTGCGGAGAGTGGCCAAACACTTTTCGTGAGCGTTGCGGCCGCCCTCGCCTCGACACTCAGGGCCCTGTTGCGAGCACCGTTGTGTGTTTGTCTTTCCCCCCTTTTGCCATCTTTTCTTTTTATTTCTTTTGGTTGATCTTCTACGTATTTCTCTCTCTCTCTCTCCGTCTTTCCTTTCTTTCTTCCTTGTTTATTGTCGTTTTCTTTAGCGCTAGGAAGTTGAAGTGATTTATAGTACCCAGTGGCGGCGGTGGCTTCCGTATCGTGCCGACGCAAATTATCGCGGCGCCGTTGTTTTCCGGTTTGTCGTTTTCACTTGCTTCTATCTCTCCATCTTTTTGTTTATTACCATCGTGCGCGCAACAAAACTCCACTGTTGTGGCTTCGGTTCAGTGTATACTGTCGGAAGCTATTGCAACATAAGCGATGCTCTGCGACGATGCTATGTATACATATTGTTTGCTTTTAATGGCCCCTTACAGAGTTGCTTTTAGATATGTTTTTTTTACTTCTTTCCGATATTATAGACAGCGAGAAGCATGACAAATGGTGGTATGTTGCACCACATGTTTATTTCGCGCGCTTACTTCGAGCTGAGTTCGTTAACGAGGCTGCTTTTCTTTTCTTGCGCGCGCGTGTGTGTGTGCGTGCGTGCGTGCGTGCGTGCGTGCGTGCGTGTGTGTGTGTGTGTGTGTGTGTGTGTGTGTGTGTGTGTGTGTGTGTGTGTGTGTGTGTGTGTGTGTGTGTGTGTGTGTGTGTGCGTGTGTGCGTGTGTGCGTGTGTGTGTGTGTGTGTGTGTGTGTGTGTGTGTGTGTGTGTGTGTGTGTGTGTCGAAGCAGTTGCGCTTCGCTGTTCGAGCTGTTTGAGCTTCGCGCACAGCGGCGATTACTGTTTCTTGTAACTCTAATACCGTGCAGTTCGTTGCAAAACAGAGCGGCCCACCACTAACCAAACTTGCACTTGGGGGATACTGGCACATGTAGACTTCGGGATTGGCTGACGCTGGTTCTGTCGTAAAGGATTGTTAATCAGTGTAAAAGTTTCGGCGCGTCGGTAAATTTTGTGCAATACCTTTGCGCCTGGAAAGAAAACGACGCAAGGCACTCGAGACGCTATGCCTAACAACTTCTTAATTCATAGAAAGAAAAAGATAAGCTGGATTCACAAAGCT
This sequence comes from Dermacentor albipictus, assembly GCF_038994185.2. Lineage (NCBI taxonomy): Eukaryota > Metazoa > Arthropoda > Arachnida > Ixodida > Ixodidae > Dermacentor > Dermacentor albipictus. The sequence goes on along the minus strand of NC_091823.1, from coordinate 52,463,837 downwards.
TTTGTATCGTAAGCGCTGCTTCGGATCGGTTGTCCGCAATCAATAATAATATGTCTATCACCATATTTGGCTAGCCTCTGTTCTTTGCAGCAGTTGTAGCGTAAGATCTTTCGTGAACACTAGCACACGTGCTTGCATAGGTGCGTGTAGACAGCATACGTAGGTTATACATAGCGGTATGAAAGGGAAAATTTCCATCCACCCGGATCTAGTGCGAAGCTGCAAAGGAAACGCATACGGGCTTCTCAGAAAGAAAGCTTCGCAGTTGATGAAACATTCGTCCTGGTTCTGGTCTGCGATCTGCTATCCAGGAGGTTAGCAGATCTCAGCGCGAAGACGAATTAATGGACAACTCAAAGCCCAGTACTAACACTAACCATATACCACTATGTACACTAAGTGGAAGCTGGTCACTGCATGTTTCAATATGGTTTCGCTATCGTCGTGGGCCATCCCCAGCGTCATTGTCAAGCATATAAAGTTTGAACACTTTATATGCTTGACAATGCAACTGTGTGACAAAGCAACCACACAGCAGTAAAGCTGCCGGCCAAACGTTCCTAGTTCGGTCCAGTAATTCCGCATGTATTCCATCCTATAGGATGGAATAGAGGCGGAATATAGTACGGGAATGATACCGAACTGTTGCCTGTTCAGTGTGAACAATGCAGAAAACATCCATGGGGAAAGGTATCGCGATGGTTCCAACTCAACAGCGTTTCCTACCTGCCACTATAACTTCGTGCATTCCACGGCTGATTAATTCTGTGCCGCGTGTTCTAGTTCCAACTATGATGCGTGCTTTTTAGAGAGAAAAAAAGTTCTGCACGAATGCCACGGCGAAAAAAGAAATAGAATGAAGCCTTCGAATGTTTGAGTTGTAAGGACGACTGAGCTAAAACGTAGCTATTCTTTGTCCCTAAGTGGCGCAAGGCGATAAAGAAAGAATGAAAGGGATAATGAAAAGACGCTGCCATTAGCGCTTTGTGCTGTCTGCGCGTCTCAGTTCGTGTTATTTTTTTTTTGCCTCCACATGGCGAGGGAACGATTTCATGTCGGCGGCGCTTTCGTAACGGGTGTGAAAGCTCAGCGTCGTTTTTTTCTCGGAGACTTACGCAACCATAGACACGAAAATGAAACGTTTGAACAGAGGGGCGTATCCGTTTGTGTGCAACGTTAACAGTAAGCCCAGTTTACCTTCGCCTCTCTTCTCTTCTTTCTTTCATTCTTTCTTGCAGCTGCACGTGTTAGCATGAGCTAAAAGATGCTATAAATCAAACGGTAGAATGTTCTTGCATCACCTTTGCAATACGAAGCGCAGTCTGCATGAGGTTCTGCAGTCGGCGTAAGTTTAAAAGGAAGCTTTAGCTTCGGTGTTCCTATCTAATACATGTAAAGGCACAATTCGTTTTTTTTTCGGCAAACGCTGCAGCAAATTTGGCGAGGTTTGTTGCATTTCACAGAAAAAAACAACAACAATATGTAGTGACTGTTTTTGCGAACTTTAATTAAGGTCGTGAATGTTTTATTAAAAATTGGGAAGGAATCGCACATTTTCAGAAAACGAAATTATAAAGTTCACAGCTCTGTAACCCCGCAATGAAAACTGATATCATATTTCTGTAAATTGCATCTAATAGTGCATCTATAAAGCGGACAAAATTGATATGTCACACGTGATTCTAAAAAAAGTTAGTGATATGATAATACAGTTTTTGCAGAACCCTTGTACACAATGTAACGAATTCATGGAAGGTATAAATTGACATATAGAATTTGTCCGCTTTGAATGATCTAATGGATGCCGTTTACAGAATCGCAATGTCAGTTCTTGATGCAGAGCTAATAAATTGCAAAGTTCATGCTTCTATATTTACGAGCTTCCGAATTTTTGAAAATTCTTTTAACAACATTCAGGCCTAAATCGAAATTCCACTTTCAAGAGTAACTAGAATTTAACTTCCTCTTTCAAATGTAACAAATTTCATTTATATCCGTCCAGGGGCTATGTCACAAAAGTGTCTTTGCGTTTTGCATGTATATATATATATATACGCCGCATCGGAGTTTGGCCCTAGCTAAAGCTTCTTAACGCACACCCGAGTGGGAATATTCCCGCATAAATAATAAAAAAAGCATTACCGTTATAGAGCACGTGTATCATTTTCAAAAGGTATTACTTCCTTTCCACACATCGACAGAGGCTGCGTCGCCGTTCATTAAAGCACTGCTGAAATTGCATCGACTTTCGGCGAAAGTATTCGTAATGATTCCAGCTCTTCATAAACTTGAGCGAAGGATGAACGACGAAGTACCCGAGGCGATAACTGAAAACGAGGTTTAGCGAAGAGGCAGGAGCGAAGGCGGCAGCGACATGAGAGAAAGATAACGAAGAGCCAAGTAACTAGCCCGTGGGCCGCATGCGATCGCTAGTTGCGATAGCGGCAACCGCGGAGCGTTGGTGTCAGCTCGACGCGTGAACAAAAGCTACAAATCTCGCTTTTCGCGTCGTGTATATGTAGGCTTCAATTTATGAAAGGCGTGACTTTGCCTTGCTGTGCACCGCCCGCGGTTCCCCATCACTGGCTTTGTCCTTCGTTCTTACCTCGGTTCGTGTTATTTTATCTGTTTTCTTTCTCTCGCTTCAAGAGGCCAACAAAAGCAAGCTCGCCAGTGTTTTGCACCGTCGAAGGGTTCCTTTATGTCGCTGTTATCTTAACACTTGTTAACTCCTGTTTGACATCACTGGATCTGGGGCAAGAGACTGCGTGTCTGGATTGCTGCGTACTGTAGTCGATATAAAAGTACCAGAAGAGCGTGAGTATGGCCCAGTTAGTGTTAACTGCATATCGTATTGACCGCTAGTAAAGACGAAGACAGGGGAAGAGCTGGAACACAAAACGAGGATACGGGTGGTCGTCGTTTTGTGTTGTTGCTACGTGGACATGGCTGGTGCCTGCAGCATTTTCACCCACTACTTTTCGTAGGCCGACTGACAAAGGAGGTTTCGCGTGCTTGCGAGGGCTTTGTTTTCAAACGATACATTTCGCGGTTCAGTCTTTCGTACCACGTAAATGCATATTATGCTATATTGCATATCAGTGTACGTGTTGCAGCGGCAACATGCTACGTCACATAGGGCCAACTAAATGGGTTTTGTGCGTGCGTGCGTGCGCCGGGGATGTCGACGATGCCTTATGTTTACATAAGTGAATTCGACTGCAACTGAGCAAAATGTAGCTGCGTGTTAGAAGAGCTGCGCCTTTGTGCGAAAGGCTGGAACTATGTTTCCTAGCGATCCATCTTGTTTTCCATCCATGTGGCCTTGTATTCTTTATTTGCTCGGACGCTGTTTGCTGCGCTGCCGTTATCGCTGTGACATGCCACTGCGCGCGACCTATATATATTAGAAGAATAAATGGAAAATTACAGAATACGGGCCCTGCCTAAATTGGCTACCGATATTTGCCCGCGTGCTTCGCGTTTGATTAAAGAAAAAAAAAGAAAGGAAAACAGCAGGCTGTGGCAGGCAAAGGAAACGAGAAGTATCGTAGTCATTCGACTCTGAATACCTGCGGAATGAAATTTTCGCCCCCCCCCCTTTTTTTTTCTTTTTTGACGAAAGTGTGACACTGCTACTCTCAGTAAACCAGTTGTAATTTGCGGACACGGCTCAGTGGTTTTATCTCGTGGTTTGCGGGTGATGGCTCTTGTTCAGCAAGCACAAATACTTTGGGAAGCTGAAATGTGCCGCTGTGGCGACGCTTGAACTACTGCATGTCCCTGACAGAGACGTGGAATCTGATTGCAGCCAATTATATGCTTCGCGGACGTCAACGGTCGTTCGTTTCTGTGGTCGTTGGAAGCAAGCGTGTGACCGGTATAAGGTGTAATCGGGCGATGTGGCACTTCGAGGTATTTTTGTTTGGTATTGCAGGAGGAAGTCGCTGATACTTGGATCCAGCGCGCTAAAGTTTCTGAGTCTTTTGTCGACTAAACTGCGCAAAACAGGCGATGACAGCAGACAAGAACTTATACCGCGGGATGGCCGAATTTCTCGTGTTTTTGTCTGTTTTGCGCTGGTTGGTACCATGAAGCCATACAAACTCACTTAACTTTCTGTTTTCTAGTGGTCACGGCTTCTGTCTGTGTGCGCTTGAGCTGTTTTATTGCGTGACTCAAATGTGCTCATCACGAAAATCCGATCACCCGACGAATATCCATCCCCTTATGTCGAAAACCAGCCTGCAGCTCGCATCGGGTGCGCTGACTAAAGAACTGAGGAAGTAACGCCGCGTCAACCCGCCGGGGTTCGCAAGTTAGTGTCCCCTGATGCCGGGATCTTTAATTCCCCTTTGCCACAGGTCACTACTGTCGGTACAGCCAAAGCTTACACTACTACTTTGCCGACAGGTCCTTGATTTTCATTTTTTCATCGTAGGGGTAAATTGACACTACGCGCATGTCCATGCATTCATCTTTTTTGTGCTTCAAGTGCGACACTCTCACGAGACGCAATCACGTGACATTCTCTCGCGTTTCGTCGGTTTCGTTTACTCATAAATCCGTGTAATCGGGAGGCAGTAATGCGCGCCTGTGTTGTCGGTAGCGTAAAATTTATTCGGCTCTCTTGTGTTTGCGGAGGAGTTGCGCTTTCAGATTTGAGAGGCTTCTCTTCCAACGGCTTCAGATAGAAGCGACATGATTCGCGTAGCCAGCTTCTGTCTCTTGCGTATATTTTCTTATGACCGGAATACTGGTTCATGGTAATTCGAATAATTAACGCTTACAGTCACTCGTTTTCTTTTAATGGCGATTGTTACTAGCTGACAGTGGCGACGAGCAGGTACACTAATCCGTGCGGCTGCTCGGCCGTTAGCAGCACCTATAGGGTCTTTGCGGGACGTGCTTCGTTGGCTGGTGGGCCTTATTTTTCCTTTAAAGACATAAGCTCTCTTCGCTGTGAATTGTGGTCACGTATACTGTGCGCGAACTTCGTCGTGGAGAGGCTGGTGTCATCGAGAAGCATTCCGCACAGCCGAACTCTCAACACGCCATGCATGCCTCGCTGCTTTCCTCTGTGCAGATCCGGCACGAGAAGAGCTCGCTGTGCATCGACACGCAATTCAAGGGTCAGAACGAGCGATTCGCGCTGGAGAAGTGCATCAGCGACCACCGGGACCAGTCCGGCGAGCAGCAGTTCGTGCTCACCTGGCACAAGGACATTCGGCCGCAGAAGCGCACCGTCTGCTTCGACGTGTCCAGCTCCGAGCCCAGGGCGCCCGTGGTGCTCTGGAGCTGCCACGGAATGCACGGCAACCAGCTGTTCAAGTATGACACGGTACGTACGAGCCGAAACGACATTATGGACTTACGCGTAAGCGGTTCAAGATCTGCGTTGGGGAGGCGCTTCGGGACCGTTTCGGAAAGTGGGTCGGTGTGCTCTCCCGCGGCATTATAATGCCGTCTCGTTGAATCTAACGAACTTCGTGCTTGTTTCTCCTTTTGTTTTTCCGTTATTATTTCGGGTGTAGGCAATATGCTACACTGACAAGACTAGGTGGAGGTAAACACGACGTGGGCTTATTTCAGGGAAGTTGTCTCGCTACATTTGACCAAATTCTTCGGGATTACATTCGTCTTGACAGAACGCGAAGCGCATGCTCGTTTGAAAGTTCCTTGCACTGAATTTGACAGTTTTCTCCCCAAGGAGTGCAGGTTCTCCCCAAGGAGTGCAGGTTCTCCCCAAGGAGTGACAGGCCTGTTCTTCTGACCGAGTTTTAAAGCATTTGCATGTTTCATAGGAAGTAAAAAAGCAGCCCTGTGCGCCCGTATGCACCGATAAAAGTGATTGCTGCTCCGCGTTGTGGAATCGAGATTTAATACGTGACGTCTTTTTATTGTTCTTTTTTTTTTTCAGACGACGAAGCAGATCAGCCACCCGATCACGGCTTCCTGCCTTGACTGTGACGCGGAACGGCGCGAGGTGTTCATGAACTCGTGCGACCCGAATTCGGTGTCGCAGCGCTGGCTCTTCGAGCACGTGAACGAGACGGCGCTGACCAACTGGTGATCGCCGAAGCTGCACGCACGTCACTATAAAAAAAAGAAGACAAAAAAAATATTTCTTGCCGCACTTTCGGGAGCCTCTTCTGCGACTCCCCATGACGTTGGCGACTCCATTCAATGCCTGACTGCGGTGACGCCGTTGGACGACTGCCTTGAGCGCATAACCCGTCAGCGTCTGATTGAAAAATGACTTGTACGTGTTTCATCTGTCCAACCACTTCGCACAACACCGCGTCGCGTCACTGTTGTGTCGTGAATGTGAGATATTTATTCTGGAGACAGATTGAACACGTGCGTGAACGCGTGATGAACTTGGTGGTATATTTACGGGAGTCTCTCAAAGCGCCTTTTCTTCTCTCAATATTTTTTTCTAAGTGACTTTTAAGTAGAAAGAAACGCGGACTCTTCACATATCTTTCATGCTCTTCTACTAGACACCTGTCTGGGTGACAAGGAAAGCGGTGTTGTCTGTAACTGAACGCTTTGTAGAGTCCCAGTCGTGTCGCAGTGTTGTGTGACGTGGATAACTGCATAGTGCGTAGAAGACCTAGTGTGCGTAAACAAGACCCAGCGTTTGCTTTTGTGTGCTTATTTTTTTTTCTAAGGACAAAGGAGGGCCAGTTCCTTCATTGAAGGCATTCTATCTCTGTTGCTGAAGGTCGCGAGGTTGCAAGGTCATCGGCGTCACGGAATGAAGACGCGAGGTGGTGGACGGACGGGGTGGTCTAGGGAGGCTGTCAGCGATAGCATTTGTGATTTCAGCTTAATGTTTGAATTGCCGTCTTGCGACGGTGCATCGATATTACACTCGCGTGCGGGTGTACACATTCCAGTCGTCCGGTGCGCTCAATCCTTTCTTGAACGATGTTGCGTGGTGGACAGTACTGAGTGGTGGCCAGGACCCAAGTGTTCCGCTCTTTCAGACAGCACTCTCTGGCGCCTACAAGGACTACCTGAAGGCCCCACCGAAAGCAAATCCGTGGCATCGATCTGTGTGTGCGTGCGTGTGTGTTTGACCGTGTGCGATGGACAAATGTGCGTCTTGCAAAACTTGAACTTCTCTATTGACTTGGTGTTGCTTTTTCGACCGTATTTTTTTCTTAGAAGCAATATTTGTTTTTCTCATTGTTTTGAAGGGTCTGTTTGTTTTGGCATAAAGTGCGCTTGGGATCGGACCTAATAAGGCTGCCGAGTCCCTGATGGGCTGTTTTTTTTGTTTTGTTTTTGCTAGACCAACGAACAGAGGCCAGCAGTCTGACGAAGTGATTTCATCGCACTTAGACCAGGAACATGCGATTCGCGATATACAAGTGCTTTTCCGAGCCGCGTAAGGAAAACTTTTTCTTTCACACATTGAGCTCTATTCATTTTTTGTGTAACAGCAAGCTTTGTCGTCGCGGCTGCAGACAGGGTTGAACCGATACTACTGTGCTAATTTACGATTTGCCTAAAAAAGGAAGTCTAAAACGCGCAGGCGTTGCAGCTGCTCCGTCAACCACCATCACTGCATCAGCTGAATCTGAATTGATCGTGGAGCCACATGCAACAAAAGTGCCATTCCGTTTTATGGCTTCAATCAGCTTTGGCGTCTTCATAGTATCTTTTTTCAGCGGTCACGTTTAAAACTGTCGCTGTAGGCAGGCAGGCAAGAAATCTCGAAGAAGCGCAAACGATAAATGCTGTGAAGCGACCCTGCGAAATCCGCCCGCTCAACTGACCTCTATGCCCCATTGGGTGGACAGTGCTCCTGATTGACCGAAAGGGCGATCGGTAGGCCACAGCGATTCTTTTGCTCGACGCACAAAGCCTTCAGTCTGATTGCTTGGTTTGAGGGTTCAGCCGTAGCTACTTGCCTGCTCCTCGTGATGAGCGCTGCGTTTCAGAATTCCCTTACTGTAACAACAAAGCCCAAACACTGGAACGCTACGTTATACAGCCGCTCCGCATACGTGGTCACAGCGGCCATTGGGTCTGCAACCGTATCGTGTGCACGTCTTTCTATTGGCCGGACGCGAACGTAAAGTGATTGCAAACTCAGCGTTGTCACTTCAGGTCTTGTCGGTCGCAGTGTTTAGCATTTTCCTCTACTAAGCAATAGTGAGACTGACAGCTGTCTAGCGGTTGTGTACCCCAGAAAGATTGTTCCTTTTGGAGCGCCGTCAACCATTGCAGGCATTGCAGGCAGCCGGGTCGGTACTGGCCAGACTACGAGCCCAGTACTTCGTATTCGCCTACGCTGCAATAGAGGGGGCTCACGTCGAAATTCTTTCGTCAGGTTGGCCCACAAATTCCTCGGAACTATTTTTCTTTCTTTTTTCCTCGCTGTGGGCTCTGCGGAAAAGCGGTGTAGAGAAAACATCAATTGGGAAATGTATGGTTCTGAATAGGGACGTATCATAAAAATATAGATATATTAGCAGTAATGTTCTCTGAATAACACATTGGTTGACAGCGTGGTTTCCTTTACAACTTAAAAATATGCACTTGTTCGTCGCTCTAGTATTATATCAGAATAGCCACCGGTGATAAAGAAACCGTCGTGCCAAGTATTCTGAAACACCTGCTGTTGTCAGTAGATTGTCAAGGCCTGGAGGATGTTCGTTATTTCCGTGAGAAGACGCAGTCTCCATCATCAGCGTGTAAGACATTAACGAGTCCATTATTTAAGCTTTTTAAGCTTTTACCTGCTGCTTATTCTCATCTCGTTGCAGCGTTGTCTGCGTCCAGAGGAAGTAACAAAACCGTGTTTAACTTCTGCACATTATTGGTATAATAATAATAATAATAATAATAATAATAATAATAATAATAATAATAATAATAATAATAATAATAATAATAATAATAATATGCTATTATTATTACTTTCTTTTTAATGTCATTCATTACAAAATTACGCGTCAGCTCACCAAGCTTATCTAGATTAATCAATGAAGGCAACCTGCACAGGCGCAGCTTCTGAAGTCGCGGTCGTAACTACAACATTACTCGCTGAAAACTGGCGGCGCCGGTACATAACCGAACTGCTTTTGCACTGCGCCTTTATTATTATTTACTATTATTTTGTAGAGTGAGCAAAAAGTGCACGCACATTTTGTGTGGCTTTATGGCTGCAGTTGGTTCGATGACGAGCCCGGTCATTTGACTGCGTGAAGTTCGCTCAATATAGTTTTCTTTAGAAAGAAAGAAGGGCAGGTATTTAATTGTTCTAAAAACACGTGCCTCGAAAAATTCGCATTACAGTTGAAAATGATTGCCTGCCGCTTCAGTCCTGTCTTCGACTTTCTGTACAGCATTCGCTTTCCTTGTGACACAATTCTATTACATTCCTTTTTATGCGAAGCATATTACGAGAGCTCAACCCAGCTCCTCAGGCGCGGCGGTGTCGCCATGAAACCACGTGACACCGTGACGTCACGACAGAGGAGAAGTGGCTTTGGCTCAACTCTTGCAAGACGGGCTGGGTGGGAATCGAACCAGGGTCTCCGGAGTGTGGGACGGAGACGCTACCACTGAGCCACGAGTACGATGCTTCAAAGCGGTACAAAAGCGCCTCTAGTGAATGCGGTGTTGCCTTAGAAACGAGCTGTTTCTAAGGCGTGCGTCTCTTGCTCAGGCGCACATTTCGTTGCCGCGCCGAACGCTGCTTTGCTCGATGCTCACCGCGTCCAATGCGGGGCGCGTAGTCGCTGCCCTGTAGCCCATTGTCTTACACCCCTTGGCGGGTCGACGGGAACGCTGTCGCGTTCCACTCTTGAAGGCGAAGCAGTAATGCATGAGTTGTTTCTTCGTCTAGCCGAACCAAATATAGCCAAGAAACAGCAGTTCACCAGGCTAAACAGTGGTTCAACAACTAAAATAAAGGCTAGTATGCTTCGCATCCTGGGCTTAACCTTACCTAAGCCACAGCCATTTTTTTTGTACTAAACACAAAGAGAGCGTGGATGAAAAAAAAGAAGAAGCGATATATGCCATCTTGATATTAGTTCCGCCAGTGGTGTTTGGAGACTGTGATATACGTTATACAAGCTCAGTGATCCTTTTTTTGTTCTAATATCATTGTTTTTTTTTCTTTTTCATGTTGAGCAAGGTTCTCGAAGCTTGCATAGTATTTAGGTAAAAATGAAGAGCTTTTTGTTCTTCCCTTTTATACTCTGCGGCTATATGATACTGTGGCCATTTTTCTGTCTGGCGTCGAGTTACTTATTCGGAAAGTGAAACGAGTTTCATGCGAACGGGAATTGACCTTCGCGAACGCGCTACCAAAATACAAAAAAAGGGTGGGTCGACCTTGTTTTATTTTATTTTATTATTCGTTTTTTTTTTATCATGGCCAGTGTCGCATTCCAAACATTTCCTACGCGCTCGTCGCTATCGAAAAGTAAGGCGAGCGACGCATTTTCGTTTTAT